>NW_027257937.1:202500-287500 GCF_045791955.1 Oncorhynchus clarkii lewisi | reverse complement strand
ATCTCGCTAGGACCTACCTTGATTTTGCAGTGACACACTCCTCCCCTGTCAACTTTAAAATAGTCGTGTGTGAAAGAAACAAATGGGTGGGAGTCAATAATCACTCTTGTTACGCACTAATGGTTATCCAACGGTAAATGCATACTATGAGTTGTTGGTAAGTTTTTTAATTGAAAACTTGCAGCCAAACAAAGAACTGAAAATGTTTCATATTTTGTTCACACTCATCACATGATTCGTGTTGGAAATATGTGGATTTCCAAGTGGATGCATGGTAGGGTAGCCCAGTTGATACCGTTTCTGGCCAGAAAATATTTGATCTGTTTTTCCGGTGAACCAAGGACAGTAAAATCTGAACCCGTCACAGAGTATTGAGTACAGGGTTCTATGCTGTAAAAGTTATCACTCAGGACTCTGAATCCTACAATCCGAGTTTAAATCTTGGACGATCCTACCATGTCAATAAATTTGCCTCGTGGAACTCGAATATAGCTGTCCAAATATTGTTGTCAGTTGAAAGTATTTGCAACACGTGAAGGAACGACAGTCCACTGTTGCTAATTAAACACAGAATTTTTCTTTTTTAAATTTCCATGTGGATTTAGAATATGGTTCTATGGTGTAATGGTTAGCACTCTGGACTTTGAATCCAGTGATCTGAGTTCAAATCTTGGTAGAATCTTCGTATTTTTTGTGCTGAATTATTCACATGGCCAACCAATAATCTCATAATCTGCTGTTTATCCGGTGTACAAATGACAGGAAAATCGGAAGTCTACAATAATTACTCTATATAGGGTTCTATGGTGTAATGGTTAGCACTAAGTACTCTGAATCCTGCGATCTGAGTTCAAATCTCGGTAGGACCTACCTTGATTTTGCAGTGACACACTCCTCCTCTGTCAACTTTAAAATAATTGTGTGTGAAAGAAACAAATGGGTGGGAGTCAATAAGCACTCTTGTTACGCACGAATGGCTATCCAACGATAAATGCATACTATGAGTTGTTGGTAAGTTTTTTAATTGAAAACTTGCAGCCCCACAAAGAACTGAAAATGTTTCATATTTTGTTCACACTCATCACATCATTCGTGTTGGAAATATGTGGATTTCCAAGTGGATGCATGGTAGGGTAGACCAGTTGATACCGTTTCTGGCCAGAAAATATTTTATCTGTTTTTCCGGTTAACCAAGGACAGTAAAATCTGAACCCGTCACAGAGTATTGAGTACAGGGTTCTATGCTGTAAAGGTTATCACTCAGGACTCTGAATCCTACAATCCGAGTTTAAATCTTGAACGATCCTACCATGTCTATTAATTTGCCTCGTGGAACTCGAATATAGCTGTCCAAATATTGTTGTCAGTTGAAAGTATTTGCAACACGTGAAGGAACGACAGTCCGCTGTTGCTAATTTAATGCAGAATATTTTTTTTTAAATTTCCATGTGGATTTAGAATATGGTTCTATGGTTTCATGTTTAGCACTCTGGACTTTAAATCCAGTGATCCGAGTTCAAATCTCGGTAGAACCTTCCTATTTTTTGTGCTGAATTATTCACATGGCCAACCAATAATCTCATAATCTGCTGTTTATCCGGTGTACAAATGACAGGGAAATCGGAAGTCTACAATAATTACTCTGTATAGGGTTCTATGGTGTAAAGGTTATCACTCAGGACTCTGAATCCTACAATCCGAGTTTAAATCTTGGACGATCCTACCATGTCAATTAATTTGCCTCGTGGAACTCGAATATAGCTGTCCAAATATTGTTGTCAGTTGAAAGTATTTGCAACACGTGAAGGAACGACAGTCCGCTGTTGCTAATTAAACGCAGAATTATTTTTTTTTCAATTTCCATGTGGATTTAGAATATGGTTCTATGATGTAATGGTTAGCACTCTGGACTTTGAATCCAGTGATCTGAGTTCAAATCTTGGTAGAATCTTCCTATTTTTTGTGCTGAATTATTCACATGGCCAACCAATAATCTCATAATCTGCTGTTTATCCGGTGTACAAATGACAGGAAAATCGGAAGTCTACAATAATTACTCTATATAGGGTTCTATGGTGTAATGGTTAGCACTAAGTACTCTGAATCCTGCGATCTGAGTTCAAATCTCGGTAGGACCTACCTTGATTTTGCAGTGACACACTCCTCCCCTGTCAACTTTAAAATAGTTGTGTGTGAAAGAAACAAATGGGTGGGAGTCAATAAGCACTCTTGTTACGCACGAATGGCTATCCAACGATAAATGCATACTATGAGTTGTTGGTAAGTTTTTTAATTGAAAACTTGCAGCCCCACAAAGAACTGAAAATGTTTCATATTTTGTTCACACTCATCACATCATTCGTGTTGGAAATATGTGGATTTCCAAGTGGATGCATGGTAGGGTAGACCAGTTGATACCGTTTCTGGCCAGAAAATATTTTATCTGTTTTTCCGGTTAACCAAGGACAGTAAAATCTGAACCCGTCACAGAGTATTGAGTACAGGGTTCTATGCTGTAAAGGTTATCACTCAGGACTCTGAATCCTACAATCCGAGTTTAAATCTTGGACGATCCTACCATGTCAATTAATTTGCCTCGTGGAACTCGAATATAGCTGTCCAAATATTGTTGTCAGTTGAAAGTATTTGCAACACGTGAAGGAACGACAGTCCGCTGTTGCTAATTTAAACGCAGATTATTTTTTTTTAAAATTTCCATGTGGATTTAGAATATGGTTCTATGATGTAATGGTTAGCACTCTGGACTTTGAATCCAGTGATCCGAGTTCAAATCTCGGTAGAACCTTCCTATTTTTTGTGCTGAATTATTCACATGGCCAACAAATAATCTCATAATCTGCTGTTTATCTGGTGTACAAATGACAGGAAAATCGGAAGTCTACAATAATTACTCTGTATATTGTTCTATGGTGTAATGGTTAGCACTCAAGACTCTGAATCCTGCGATCCGAGTTCAAATCTCGGTAGGACCTACCTTGATTTTGCAGTGACACACTCCTCCCCTGTCAACTTTAAAATAGTCGTGTGTGAAAGAAACAAATGGGTGGGAGTCAATAAGCACTCTTGTTACGCACGAATGGCTAGCCAACGTTAAATGCATACTATGAGTTCCTGGTAAGTTTTTTAATTGAAAACTTGCAGCCCCACAAAGAACTGAAAATGTTTCATATTTTGTTCACACTCATCACATCATTCGTGTTGGAAATCTGTGGATTTCCAAGTGGATGCATGGTAGGGTAGCCCAGTTGATACCATTTCTGGCCAGAAAATATTTTATCTGTTTTTCCGGTGAACCAAGGACAGTAAAATCTGAACCCGTCACAGAGTTTTGAGTACAGGGTTCTATGCTGTAAAGGTTATCACTCAGGACTCTGAATCCTACAATCCGAGTTTAAATCTTGGACGATCCTACCATGTCAATTAATTTGCCTCGTGGAACTCGAATATAGCTGTCCAAATATTGTTGTCAGTTGAAAGTATTTGCAACACGTGAAGGAACGACAGTCCGCTGTTGCTAATTAAAAGCATAATTATTTTTTTTTCAATTTCCATGTGGATTTAGAATATGGTTCTATGGTTTAATGGTTAGCACTCTGGACTTTGAATCCAGTGATCCGAGTTCAAATCTCGGTAGAACCTTCCTATTTTTTGTGCTGAATTATTCACATGGCCAACCAATAATCTCATAATCTGCTGTTTATCTGGTGTACAAATTACAGGAAAATCGAAAGTCTACAATAATTACTCTGTATAGGGTTCTATGGTGTAATGGTTAGCACTCAGGACTCTGAATCCTGCGATCCGAGTTCAAATCTCGGTAGGACCTACCTTGATTTTGCAGTGACACACTCCTCCCCTGTCAACTTTAAAATAGTCGTGTGTGAAAGAAACAAATGGGTGGGAGTCAATAAGCACTCTTGTTACGCACTAATGGCTAGCCAATGATAATTGCATACTATGAGTTGTTGGTAAGTTTTTTAATTGAAAACTTGCAGCAACCACAAAGAACTGAAAATGTTTCATATTTTGTTCACACTCATCACATCATTCGTGTTGGAAATATGTGGATTTCCAAGTGGATGCATGGTAGGGTAGCCCAGTTGATACCGTTTCTGGCCAGAAAATATTTTATCTGTTTTTCCGGTGAACCAAGGACAGTAAAATCTGAACAAGTCACAGAGTATTGAGTACAGGGTTCTATGCTGTAAAGGTTATCACTCAGGACTCTGAATCCTACAATCCGAGTTTAAATCTTGGACGATCCTACCATGTCAATTAATTTGCCTCGTGGAACTAGAATATAGCTGTCCAAATATTGTTGTCAGTTGAAAGTATTTGCAACACGTGAAGGAACGACAGTCCGCTGTTGCTAATTAAACGCACAGAGTTTTTTTTTTTCAATTTCCATGTGGATTTAGAATATGGTTCTATGGTTTAATGGTTAGCACTCTGGACTTTGAATCCAGTGATCCGAGTTCAAATCTCGGTAGAACCTTCCTATTTTTTGTGCTGAATTATTCACATGGCCAACCAATAATCTCATAATCTGCTGTTTATCCGGTGTACAAATTACAGGAAAATCGAAAGTCTACAATAATTACTCTGTATAGGGTTCTATGGTGTAATGGTTAGCACTCAGGACTCTGAATCCTGCGATCCGAGTTCAAATCTCGGTAGGACCTACCTTGATTTTGCAGTGACACACTCCTCCCCTGTCAACTTTAAAATAGTCCTGTGTGAAAGAAACAAATGGGTGGGAGTCAATAAGCACTCTTGTTACGCACGAATGGCTAGCCAACGTTAAATGCATACTATGATTTGTTAGTACGTTTTTTAATTGAAAACTTGCAGCCCCACAAAGAACTGAAAATGTTTCATATTTTGTTCACACTCATCACATCATTCGTGTTGGAAATATGTGGATTTCCAAGTGGATGCATGGTAGGGTAGCCCAGTTGATACCGTTTCTGGCCAGAAAATATTTTATCTGTTTTTCCGGTGAACCAAGGACAGTAAAATCTGAACAAGTCACAGAGTATTGAGTACAGGGTTCTATGCTGTAAAGGTTATCACTCAGGACTCTGAATCCTACAATCCGAGTTTAAATCTTGGACGATCCTACCATGTCAATTAATTTGCCTCGTGGAACTAGAATATAGCTGTCCAAATATTGTTGTCAGTTGAAAGTATTTGCAACACGTGAAGGAACGACAGTCCGCTGTTGCTAATTAAACGCACAGAGTTTTTTTTTTTCAATTTCCATGTGGATTTAGAATATGGTTCTATGGTTTAATGGTTAGCACTCTGGACTTTGAATCCAGTGATCCGAGTTCAAATCTCGGTAGAACCTTCCTATTTTTTGTGCTGAATTATTCACATGGCCAACCAATAATCTCATAATCTGCTGTTTATCCGGTGTACAAATTACAGGAAAATCGAAAGTCTACAATAATTACTCTGTATAGGGTTCTATGGTGTAATGGTTAGCACTCAGGACTCTGAATCCTGCGATCCGAGTTCAAATCTCGGTAGGACCTACCTTGATTTTGCAGTGACACACTCCTCCCCTGTCAACTTTAAAATAGTCGTGTGTGAAAGAAACAAATGGGTGGGAGTCAATAAGCACTCTTGTTACGCACTAATGGCTAGCCAATGATAATTGCATACTATGAGTTGTTGGTAAGTTTTTTAATTGAAAACTTGCAGCAACCACAAAGAACTGAAAATGTTTCATATTTTGTTCACACTCATCACATGATTCGTGTTGGAAATATGTGGATTTCCAAGTGGATGCATGGTAGGGTAGCCCAGTTGATACCGTTTCTGGCCAGAAAATATTTGATCTGTTTTTCCGGTGAACCAAGGACAGTCAAATCTGAACCCGTCACAGAGTATTGAGTACAGGGTTCTATGCTGTAAAGGTTATCACTCAGGACTCTGAATCCTACAATCCGAGTTTAAATCTTGGACGATCCTACCATGTCAATAAATTTGCCTCGTGGAACTCGAATATAGCTGTCCAAATATTGTTGTCAGTTGAAAGTATTTGCAACACGTGAAGGAACGACAGTCCGCTGTTGCTAACTAAACGCAGAATTTTTCTTTTTTAAATTTCCATGTGGATTTAGAATATGGTTCTATGGTTTAATGGTTAGCACTCTGGACTTTGAATCCAGTGATCCGAGTTCAAATCTCGGTAGAACCTTCCTATTTTTTGTGCTGAATTATTCACATGGCCAATCAATAATCTCATTATCTGCTGTTTATCCGGTGTACAAATGACAGGAAAATGGAAGTCTACAATAATTACTTTGTATAGGGTTCTATGGTGTAATGGTTAGCACTCAGGACTCTGAATCCTGCGATCCGAGTTCAAATCTCGGTAGGACCTTCCTTGATTTTGCAGTGACACACTCCTCCCCTGTCAACTTTAAAATAATCGTGTGTGAAAGAAACAAATGGGTGGGAGTCAATAAGCACTCTTGTTACGCACGAATGGCTAGCCAACGTTAAATGCATACTATGAGTTCCTGGTAAGTTTTTTAATTGAAAACTTGCAGCCCCACAAAGAACTGAAAATGTTTCATATTTTGTTCACACTCATCACATCATTCGTGTTGGAAATATGTGGATTTCCAAGTGGATGCATGGTAGGGTAGCCCAGTTGATACCGTTTCTGGCCAGAAAATATTTTATCTGTTTTTCCGGTGAACCAAGGACAGTCAAATCTGAACCCGTCACAGAGTATTGAGTACAGGGTTCTATGCTGTAAAGGTTATCACTCAGGACTCTGAATCCTACAATCCGAGTTTAAATCTTGGACGATCCTACCATGTCAATTAATTTGCCTCGTGGAACTAGAATATAGCTGTCCAAATATTGTTGTCAGTTGAAAGTATTTTCAACACGTGAAGGAACGACAGTCCGCTGTTGCTAATTAAACGCAGAATTATTATTTTTTCAATTTCCATGTGGATTTAGAATATGGTTCTATGATGTAATGGTTAGCACTCTGGACTTTGAATCCAGTGATCCGAGTTCAAATCTCGGTAGAACCTTCCTATTTTTTGTGCTGAATTATTCACATGGCCAATCAATAATCTCATTATCTGCTGTTTATCCGGTGTACAAATGACAGGAAAATGGAAGTCTACAATAATTACTCTGTATAGGGTTCTATGGTGTAATGGTTAGCACTCAGGACTCTGAATCCTGCGATCCGAGTTCAAATCTCGGTAGGACCTACCTCGATTTTGCAGTGACACACTCCTCCCCTGTCAACTTTAAAATTATCGTGTGTGAAAGAAACAAATGGGTGGGAGTCAATAAGCACTCTTGTTACGCACGAATGGCTAGCCAACGTTAAATGCATACTATGAGTTCCTGGTAAGTTTTTTAATTGAAAACTTGCAGCCCCACAAAGAACTGAAAATGTTTCATATTTTGTTCACACTCATCACATCATTCGTGTTGGAAATATGTGGATTTCCAAGTGGATGCATGGTAGGGTAGCCCAGTTGATACCGTTTCTGGCCAGAAAATATTTTATCTGTTTTTCCGGTGAACCAAGGACAGTAAAATCTGAACCCGTCACAGAGTATTGAGTACAGGGTTCTATGTTGTAAAGGTTATCACTCAGGACTCTGAATCCTACAATCCGAGTTTAAATCTTGGACGATCCTACCATGTCAATTAATTTGCCTCGTGGAACTAGAATATAGCTGTCCAAATATTGTTGTCAGTTGAAAGTATTTGCAACACGTGAAGGAACGACAGTCCACTGTTGCTAATTAAACGCAGAATTTTTTTTTTTAAATTTCCATGTGGATTTAGAATATGGTTCTATGGTTTAATGGTTAGCACTCTGGACTTTAAATCCAGTGATCCGAGTTCAAATCTCGGTAGAACCTTCCTATTTTTTGTGCTGAATTATTCACATGGCCAACCAATAATCTCATAATCTGCTGTCAATCCTGTGTACAAATGACAGGAAAATCGGAAGTCTACAATAATTACTCTGTATAGGGTTCTATGGTGTAATGGTTAGAACTCTGGACTTTGAATCCAGTGATCCGAGTTCAAATCTCGGTAGAACCTACCTTGATTTTGCAGTGACACACTCCTCCCCTGTCAACTTTAAAATTATCGTGTGTGAAAGAAACAAATGGGTGGGAGTCAATAAGCACTCTTGTTACGCACGAATGGCTAGCCAACGTTAAATGCATACTATGAGTTCCTGGTAAGTTTTTTAATTGAAAACTTGCAGCCCCACAAAGAACTGAAAATGTTTCATATTTTGTTCACACTCATCACATCATTCGTGTTGGAAATATGTGGATTTCCAAGTGGATGCATGGTAGGGTAGCCCAGTTGATAACGTTTCTGGCCAGAAAATATTTTATCTGTTTTTCCGGTGAACCAAGGACAGTAAAATCTGAACCCGTCACAGAGTATTGAGTACAGGGTTCTATGCTGTAAAGGTTATCACTCAGGACTCTGAATCCTACAATCCGAGTTTAAATCTTGGACGATCCTACCATGTCAATTAATTTGCCTGGTGGAACTCGAATATAGCTGTCCAAATATTGTTGTCAGTTGAAAGTATTTGCAACACGTGAAGGAACGACAGTCCGCTGTTGCTAATTAAACGCATAATTATTTTTTTTTTCAATTTCCATGTGGATTTAGAATATGGTTCTATGGTGTAATGGTTAGCACTCTGTACTTTGAATCCAGTGATCCGAGTTCAAATCTCGGTAGAACCTTCCTATTTTTTGTGCTGAATTATTCACATGGCCAACAAATAATCTCATAATCTGCTGTTTCTCTGGTGTACAAATGACAGGAAAATCGGAAGTCTACAATAATTACCCTGTATAGGGTTCTATGGTGTAATGGTTAGCACTCAGGACTCTGAATCCTGCGATCCGAGTTCAAATCTCGGTAGGACCTACCTTGATTTTGCAGTGACACACTCCTCCCCTGTCAACTTTAAAATAGTCGTGTGTGAAAGAAACAAATGGGTGGGAGTCAATAAGCACTCTTGTTACACACGAATGGCTAGCCAACGTTAAATGCATACTATGAGTTCCTGTTAAGTTTTTTAATTGAAAACTTGCAGCCCCACAAAGAACTGAAAATGTTTCATATTTTGTTCACACTCATCACATCATTCGTGTTGGAAATATGTGGATTTCCAAGTGGATGCATGGTAGGGTAGCCCAGTTGATACCGCTTCTGGCCAGAAAATATTTTATCTGTTTTTCCGGTGAACCAAGGACAGTAAAATCTGAACCCGTCACAGAGTATTGAGTACAGGGTTCTATGCTGTAAAGGTTATCACTCAGGACTCTGAATCCTACAATCCGAGTTTAAATCTTGGACGATCCTACCATGTCAATTAATTTGCCTCGTGGAACTAGAATATAGCTGTCCAAATATTGTTGTCAGTTGAAAGTATTTGCAACACGTGAAGGAACGACAGTCCACTGTTGCTAATTAAACGCAGAATTTTTTTTTTTAAATTTCCATGTGAATTTAGAATATGGTTCTATGGTTTAATGGTTAGCACTCTGGACTTTAAATCCAGTGATCCGAGTTCAAATCTCGGTAGAACCTTCCTATTTTTTGTGCTGAATTATTCACATGGCCAACCAATAATCTCATAATCTGCTGTTTATCTGGTGTACATATGACAGGAAAATCGGAAGTCTACAATAATTACTCTGTATAGGGTTCTATGTTGTAATGGTTAGCACTCTGGACTTTGAATCCAGTGATCCGAGTTCAAATCTCAGTAGAACCTTCCTATTTTTTGTGCTGAATTATTCACATGGCCAACAAATAATCTCATAATCTGCTGTTTATCCGGTGTACAAATGACAGGAAAATCGGAAGTCTACAATGATTACTCTGTATAGGGTTCTATGGTGTAATGGTTATCACTCAGGACTCTGAATCCTACAATCCGAGTTTAATTTGCCTCATGGAACTAGAATATAGCTGTCCAAATATTGTTGTCAGTTGAAAGTATTTGCAACACGTGAAGGAACGACAGTCCGCTGTTGCTAACTAAACACAGAATTTTTTTTTTTTAAATTTCCATGTGGATTTAGAATATGGTTCTATGGTTTAATGGTTAGCACTCTGGACTTTGAATCCAGTGATCCGAGTTCAAATCTCGGTAGAATCTTCCTATTTTTTGTGCTGAATTATTCACATGGCCAACCAATAATCTCATAATCTGCTGTTTATCCGGTGTACAAATGACAGGAAAATCGGAAGTCTACAATATTTACTCTATATAGGGTTCTATGGTGTAATGGTTAGCACTAAGTACTCTGAATCCTGCGATCTGAGTTCAAATCTCGGTAGGACCTACCTTGATTTTGCAGTGACACACTCCTCCCCTGTCAACTTTAAAATAGTCGTGTGTGAAAGAAACAAATGGGTGGAGTCAATAAGCACTCTTGTTACGCACAAATGGCTAGCCAACGGTAAATGCATACTATGAGTTCCTGGTAATTTTTTAATTGAAAACTTGCAGCCCCACAAAGAACTGAAAATGTTTCATATTTTGTTCACACTCATCACATCATTCGTGTTGGAAATATGTGGATTTCCAAGTGGATGCATGGTAGGGTAGCCCAGTTGATACCGTTTCTGGCCAGAAAATATTTTATCTGTTTTTCCGGTGAACCAAGGACAGTAAAATCTGAACCCGTCACAGAGTATTGAGTACAGGGTTCTATGCTGTAAAGGTTATCACTCAGGACTCTGAATCCTACAATCCGAGTTTAAATCTTGGACGATCCTACCATGTCAATAAATTTGCCTCGTGGAACTAGAATATAGCTGTCCAAATATTGTTGTCAGTTGAAAGTATTTTCAACACGTGAAGGAACGACAGTCCGCTGTTGCTAATTAAACGCAGAATTATTATTTTTTCAATTTCCATGTGGATTTAGAATATGGTTCTATGGTTTAATGGTTAGCACTCTGGACTTTAAATCCAGTGATCCGAGTTCAAATCTCGGTAGAACCTTCCTATTTTTTGTGCTGAATTATTCACATGGCCAACAAATAATCTCATAATCTGCTGTTTCTCTGGTGTACAAATGACAGGAAAATCGGAAGTCTACAATAATTACCCTGTATAGGGTTCTATGGTGTAATGGTTAGCACTCAGGACTCTGAATCCTGCGATCCGAGTTCAAATCTCGGTAGGACCTACCTTGATTTTGCAGTGACACACTCCTCCCCTGTCAACTTTAAAATAGTCGTGTGTGAAAGAAACAAATGGGTGGGAGTCAATAAGCACTCTTGTTACACACGAATGGCTAGCCAACGTTAAATGCATACTATGAGTTCCTGTTAAGTTTTTTAATTGAAAACTTGCAGCCCCACAAAGAACTGAAAATGTTTCATATTTTGTTCACACTCATCACATCATTCGTGTTGGAAATATGTGGATTTCCAAGTGGATGCATGGTAGGGTAGCCCAGTTGATACCGCTTCTGGCCAGAAAATATTTTATCTGTTTTTCCGGTGAACCAAGGACAGTAAAATCTGAACCCGTCACAGAGTATTGAGTACAGGGTTCTATGCTGTAAAGGTTATCACTCAGGACTCTGAATCCTACAATCCGAGTTTAAATCTTGGACGATCCTACCATGTCAATTAATTTGCCTCGTGGAACTAGAATATAGCTGTCCAAATATTGTTGTCAGTTGAAAGTATTTGCAACACGTGAAGGAACGACAGTCCACTGTTGCTAATTAAACGCAGAATTTTTTTTTTTAAATTTCCATGTGAATTTAGAATATGGTTCTATGGTTTAATGGTTAGCACTCTGGACTTTAAATCCAGTGATCCGAGTTCAAATCTCGGTAGAACCTTCCTATTTTTTGTGCTGAATTATTCACATGGCCAACCAATAATCTCATAATCTGCTGTTTATCTGGTGTACATATGACAGGAAAATCGGAAGTCTACAATAATTACTCTGTATAGGGTTCTATGTTGTAATGGTTAGCACTCTGGACTTTGAATCCAGTGATCCGAGTTCAAATCTCAGTAGAACCTTCCTATTTTTTGTGCTGAATTATTCACATGGCCAACAAATAATCTCATAATCTGCTGTTTATCCGGTGTACAAATGACAGGAAAATCGGAAGTCTACAATGATTACTCTGTATAGGGTTCTATGGTGTAATGGTTATCACTCAGGACTCTGAATCCTACAATCCGAGTTTAATTTGCCTCATGGAACTAGAATATAGCTGTCCAAATATTGTTGTCAGTTGAAAGTATTTGCAACACGTGAAGGAACGACAGTCCGCTGTTGCTAACTAAACACAGAATTTTTTTTTTTTAAATTTCCATGTGGATTTAGAATATGGTTCTATGGTTTAATGGTTAGCACTCTGGACTTTGAATCCAGTGATCCGAGTTCAAATCTCGGTAGAATCTTCCTATTTTTTGTGCTGAATTATTCACATGGCCAACCAATAATCTCATAATCTGCTGTTTATCCGGTGTACAAATGACAGGAAAATCGGAAGTCTACAATATTTACTCTATATAGGGTTCTATGGTGTAATGGTTAGCACTAAGTACTCTGAATCCTGCGATCTGAGTTCAAATCTCGGTAGGACCTACCTTGATTTTGCAGTGACACACTCCTCCCCTGTCAACTTTAAAATAGTCGTGTGTGAAAGAAACAAATGGGTGGAGTCAATAAGCACTCTTGTTACGCACAAATGGCTAGCCAACGGTAAATGCATACTATGAGTTCCTGGTAATTTTTTAATTGAAAACTTGCAGCCCCACAAAGAACTGAAAATGTTTCATATTTTGTTCACACTCATCACATCATTCGTGTTGGAAATATGTGGATTTCCAAGTGGATGCATGGTAGGGTAGCCCAGTTGATACCGTTTCTGGCCAGAAAATATTTTATCTGTTTTTCCGGTGAACCAAGGACAGTAAAATCTGAACCCGTCACAGAGTATTGAGTACAGGGTTCTATGCTGTAAAGGTTATCACTCAGGACTCTGAATCCTACAATCCGAGTTTAAATCTTGGACGATCCTACCATGTCAATAAATTTGCCTCGTGGAACTAGAATATAGCTGTCCAAATATTGTTGTCAGTTGAAAGTATTTTCAACACGTGAAGGAACGACAGTCCGCTGTTGCTAATTAAACGCAGAATTATTATTTTTTCAATTTCCATGTGGATTTAGAATATGGTTCTATGGTTTAATGGTTAGCACTCTGGACTTTAAATCCAGTGATCCGAGTTCAAATCTCGGTAGAACCTTCCTATTTTTTGTGCTGAATTATTCACATGGCCAACAAATAATCTCATAATCTGCTGTTTCTCTGGTGTACAAATGACAGGAAAATCGGAAGTCTACAATAATTACCCTGTATAGGGTTCTATGGTGTAATGGTTAGCACTCAGGACTCTGAATCCTGCGATCTGAGTTCAAATCTCGGTAGGACCTACCTTGATTTTGCAGTGACACACTCCTCCCCTGTCAACTTTAAAATAGTCGTGTGTGAAAGAAACAAATGGGTGGGAGTCAATAAGCACTCTTGTTACGCACAAATGGCTAGCCAACGGTAAATGCATACTATGAGTTCCTGGTAAGTTTTTTAATTGAAAACTTGCAGCCCCACAAAGAACTGAAAATGTTTCATATTTTGTTCACACTCATCACATCATTCGTGTTGGAAATATGTGGATTTCCAAGTGGATGCATGGTAGGGTAGCCCAGTTGATACCGTTTCTGGCCAGAAAATATTTTATCTGTTTTTCCGGTGAACCAAGGACAGTAAAATCTGAACCCGTCACAGAGTATTGAGTACAGGGTTCTATGCTGTAAAGGTTATCACTCAGGACTCTGAATCCTACAATCCGAGTTTAAATCTTGGACGATCCTACCATGTCAATAAATTTGCCTCGTGGAACTCGAATATAGCTGTCCAAATATTGTTGTCAGTTGAAAGTATTTGCAACACGTGAAGGAACGACAGTCCGCTGTTGCTAACTAAACACAGAATTTTTTTTTTTTAAATTTCCATGTGGATTTAGAATATGGTTCTATGGTTTAATGGTTAGCACTCTGGACTTTGAATCCAGTGATCCGAGTTCAAATCTCGGTAGAATCTTCCTATTTTTTGTGCTGAATTATTCACATGGCCAACCAATAATCTCATAATCTGCTGTTTATCCGGTGTACAAATGACAGGAAAATCGGAAGTCTACAATATTTACTCTATATAGGGTTCTATGGTGTAATGGTTAGCACTAAGTACTCTGAATCCTGCGATCTGAGTTCAAATCTCGGTAGGACCTACCTTGATTTTGCAGTGACACACTCCTCCCCTGTCAACTTTAAAATAGTCGTGTGTGAAAG
Organism: Oncorhynchus clarkii lewisi; assembly: GCF_045791955.1. NCBI lineage: Eukaryota > Metazoa > Chordata > Actinopteri > Salmoniformes > Salmonidae > Oncorhynchus > Oncorhynchus clarkii. The sequence goes on along the minus strand of NW_027257937.1, from coordinate 273,054 downwards.
AAACAAATGGGTGGAGTCAATAAGCACTCTTGTTACGCACAAATGGCTAGCCAACGGTAAATGCATACTATGAGTTCCTGGTAATTTTTTAATTGAAAACTTGCAGCCCCACAAAGAACTGAAAATGTTTCATATTTTGTTCACACTCATCACATCATTCGTGTTGGAAATATGTGGATTTCCAAGTGGATGCATGGTAGGGTAGCCCAGTTGATACCGTTTCTGGCCAGAAAATATTTTATCTGTTTTTCCGGTGAACCAAGGACAGTAAAATCTGAACCCGTCACAGAGTATTGAGTACAGGGTTCTATGCTGTAAAGGTTATCACTCAGGACTCTGAATCCTACAATCCGAGTTTAAATCTTGGACGATCCTACCATGTCAATAAATTTGCCTCGTGGAACTAGAATATAGCTGTCCAAATATTGTTGTCAGTTGAAAGTATTTTCAACACGTGAAGGAACGACAGTCCGCTGTTGCTAATTAAACGCAGAATTATTATTTTTTCAATTTCCATGTGGATTTAGAATATGGTTCTATGATGTAATGGTTAGCACTCTGGACTTTGAATCCAGTGATCCGAGTTCAAATCTCAGTAGAACCTTCCTATTTTTTGTGCTGAATTATTCACATGGCCAACAAACAATCTCATAATCTGCTGTTTCTCTGGTGTACAAATGACAGGAAAATCGGAAGTCTACAATAATTACCCTGTATAGGGTTCTATGGTGTAATGGTTAGCACTCATGACTCTGAATCCTGCGATCCGAGTTCAAATCTCGGTAGGACCTACCTTGATTTTGCAGTGACACACTCCTCCCCTGTCAACTTTAAAATAGTCGTGTGTGAAAGAAACAAATGGGTGGGAGTCAATAAGCACTCTTGTTACGCACGAATGGCTAGCCAACGTTAAATGCATACTATGAGTTCCTGGTAAGTTTTTTAATTGAAAACTTGCAGCCCCACAAAGAACTGAAAATGTTTCATATTTTGTTCACACTCATCACATCATTCGTGTTGGAAATATGTGGATTTCCAAGTGGATGCATGGTAGGGTAGCCCAGTTGATACCGTTTCTGGCCAGAAAATATTTTATCTGTTTTTCCGGTGAACCAAGGACAGTAAAATCTGAACCCGTCACAGAGTATTGAGTACAGGGTTCTATGCTGTAAAGGTTATCACTCAGGACTCTGAATCCTACAATCCGAGTTTAAATCTTGGACGATCCTACCATGTCAATAAATTTGCCTCGTGGAACTCGAATATAGCTGTCCAAATATTGTTGTCAGTTGAAAGTATTTGCAACACGTGAAGGAACGACAGTCCGCTGTTGCTAACTAAACGCAGAATTTTTTTTTTTTAAATTTCCATGTGGATTTAGAATATGGTTCTATGGTTTAATGGTTAGCACTCTGGACTTTGAATCCAGTGATCTGAGTTCAAATCTCGGTAGAACCTTCCTATTTTTTGTGCTGAATTATTCACATGGCCAACCAAAAATCTCATAATCTGCTGTCTATCCGGTGACCAAATGACAGGAAAATCGGAAGTCTACGATAATTACTCTGTATAGGGTTCTATGGTGTAATGGTTAGCACTCAGGACTCTGAATCCTGCGATCCGAGTTCAAATCTCAGTAGGACCTACCTTGATTTTGCAGTGACACACTCCTCCCCTGTCAACTTTAAAATAGTCGTGTGTGAAAGAAACAAATGGTTGGGAGTCAATAAGCACTCTTGTTACGCACTAATGGTTATCCAACGGTAAATGCATACTATGAGTTGTTGGTAAGTTTTTTAATTGAAAACTTGCAGCCAAACAAGGAACTGAAAATGTTTCATATTTTGTTCACACTCATCACATTATTCGTGTTGGAAATATGTGGATTTCCAAGTGGATGCATGGTAGGGTAGCCCAGTTGATACCGTTTCTGGCCAGAAAATATTTTATCTGTTTTTCCGGTGAACCAAGGACAGTAAAATCTGAACCCGTCACAGAGTATTGAGTACAGGGTTCTATGCTGTAAAGGTTATCACTCAGGACTCTGAATCCTACAATCCGAGTTTAAATCTTGGACGATCCTACCATGGCAATTAATTTGCCTCGTGGAACTAGAATATAGCTGTCCAAATATTCTTGTCAGTTGAAAGTATTTGCAACACGTGAAGGAACGACAGTCCGCTGTTGCTAATTAAAAGCATAATTATTTTTTTTTCAATTTCCATGTGGATTTAGAATATGGTTCTATGATGTAATGGTTAGCACTCTGGACTTTGAATCCAGTGATCTGAGTTCAAATCTTGGTAGAATCTTCCTATTTTTTGTGCTGAATTATTCACATGGCCAACCAATAATCTCATAATCTGCTGTTTATCCGGTGTACAAATGACAGGAAAATCGGAAGTCTACAATAATTACTCTATATAGGGTTCTATGGTGTAATGGTTAGCACTAAGTACTCTGAATCCTGCGATCTGAGTTCAAATCTCGGTAGGACCTACCTTGATTTTGCAGTGACACACTCCTCCCCTGTCAACTTTAAAATAGTCGTGTGTGAAAGAAACAAATGGGTGGAGTCAATAAGCACTCTTGTTACGCACAAATGGCTAGCCAACGGTAAATGCATACTATGAATTCCTGGTAATTTTTTAATTGAAAACTTGCAGCCCCACAAAGAACTGAAAATGTTTCATATTTTGTTCACACTCATCACATCATTCGTGTTGGAAATATGTGGATTTCCAAGTGGATGCATGATAGGGTAGCCCAGTTGATACCGTTTCTGGCCAGAAAATATTTTATCTGTTTTTCCGGTGAACCAAGGACAGTAAAATCTGAACCCGTCACAGAGTATTGAGTACAGGGTTCTATGCTGTAAAGGTTATCACTCAGGACTCTGAATCCTACAATCCGAGTTTAAATCTTGGACGATCCTACCATGTCAATAAATTTGCCTCGTGGAACTCGAATATAGCTGTCCAAATATTGTTGTCAGTTGAAAGTATTTGCAACACGTGAAGGAACGACAGTCCGCTGTTGCTAACTAAACGCAGAATTTTTTTTTTTTTAATTTCCATGTGGATTTAGAATATGGTTCTATGGTTTAATGGTTAGCACTCTGGACTTTGAATCCAGTGATCTGAGTTCAAATCTCGGTAGAACCTTCCTATTTTTTGTGCTGAATTATTCACATGGCCAACCAATAATCTCATAATCTGCTGTCTATCCGGTAACCAAATGACAGGAAAATCGGAAGTCTACAATAATTACTCTGTATAGGGTTCTATGGTGTAATGGTTAGCACTCAGGACTCTGAATCCTGCGATCCGAGTTCAAATCTCAGTAGGACCTACCTTTTTTGCAGTGACACACTCCTCCCCTGTCAACTTTAAAATAGTCGTGTGTGAAAGAAACAAATGGGTGGGAGTCAATAAGCACTCTTGTTACGCACGAATGGTTATCCAACGGTAAATGCATGCTATGAGTTCCTGGTAAGTTTTTTAATTGAAAACTTGCAGCCAAACAAAGAACTGAAAATGTTTCATATTTTGTTCACACTCATCACATTATTCGTGTTGGAAATATGTGGATTTCCAAGTGGATGCATGGTAGGGTAGCCCAGTTGATACCGTTTCTGGCCAGAAAATATATGATCTGTTTTTCCGGTGAACCAAGGACAGTAAAATCTGAACCCGTCACAGAGTATTGAGTACACGGTTCTATGCTGTAAGGGAATACCCCCCTGAATTGGACAAAAATGAATGGCAAGATATTGGCATTGGACAAACCATATACACGATGTCCAATACCACCCAAAGCGGCGTTGATTCGTGCAAAGTATATGGCAAATGTCATATGGCAATTGCCAATTGTAACACCTCAAAAATCCAACAGGGGGCGAGTGCGCTCCACCGGGGTTTTTCATATTGGAAATGCAACCCAAGTCAACATCCAAAAGAAAAATTTTGAAAAAAATCAAAATTCTTTTGATTTTTTTGTCAATTACACATGTGTAAGAGCTGTATGAATATACTTTTGTCCAATTTTTTTATCATATTTTTTTTTTTTTAATTACATGCGCATAAGGCATATGTTTTGTCCATTTGCAATATGATTTCATAGGAAGTCAAAAGTCAAAAGTCAAAAATGTCAAAATTTGGTAAAAAACTTCACACATCCCTAAAAAAGTGCTTTCTGGACCGTTTTTCAAATTCTTTCAATTTTTATGTCAATTACACATGTATAAGAACTTTATCAACATACTTTAGTCATACTTTATTATCATTTTTTTTTTTTTTTTTACTTGTGCATAAGGCATATGTTTTCTCCATTTGGAATATGATTTCATAGGAAGTCAAAAGTCAAAAGTCAAAAATGTCAAAATTTGGTAAAAAACTTCACACATCCTTAAAAAAGTGCTTTCTGGACTGTTTTTCAAAATTCTTTCAATTTTTGTGTCAATTACACATGTATAAGAACTTGATCAACATACTTTAGTCATACTTTATTATCATTTTTTTTTTTTTTTACTTGTGCATAAGGCATATGTTTTCTCCATTTGGAATATGATTTCATAGGAAGTCAAAAGTCAAAAGTCAAAAATGTCAAAATTTTATAAAAAACTTCACACACCCTTAAAAAAGTGCTTTCTGGACCGTTTTTCAAAATTCTTTCGAATTTTGTGTCAATTACACACGTTTAAGAACTGTATCAACATACTTTATTCGTATTTTATTATCATAATTTTTTATATATTTTTTTACTTGTGCATAAGGCATATGTTTTGTCCATTTGCAATATGATTTAATAGGATGTCAAAAGTCGAAAATTTGATTTTTTTTTTAAACTTTAAAAACTAAAAAAAGTGCTTTCTGGACCGTTTTTCGAAATTGTTTCGATTTTAAGACAATTAATCATGTGTAAGAAGTGTATGAATATACTTTTGTAAAATGTTATTATCATAATTTTTTTTTTTTTACTTGTGCATAAGGAATATGATTTGTCCATTTGCAATATGATTTCATAGGAAGTCAAAAGTCAAAGTCCAAAGTCAATTGTTTTGGGGGCCAAAATTGACTGAATCCCGAGTTTCGGCTCGATAGGTCATTTGGTGTCCGAGAAAAACCCTAATTGGTGCTGAAAATCCACTATTTTCCATGCCTTGCTACGGGGTCCTTGAACGAGCTATCGGACAGAAACGTTGGGGTCCGTCTCTATGGGCCGAGCCGGTTTCAATGCACCTAGCCTTGCGTCTCTGAGACTTTTCTAAACGTCTTCATTTTTGTGATGGTCAAAATGAATTGAAGGTATTGCAAATGTACGAGGCTGTTTCTCGGTCCGAGAACCGTCTAGAGCCACGTAACTCACCACGCACCATCGACCGGAGGTCTAGAACAGGTTTCTAAAGTTTCGGAACTCTAGGTCTGACGGTTCTTTTTTAGCTCCAACAAAGCTAACTATTGCAGCCACTGTCTGTCTCTACGCACCCCAATACGTCCCTCCATCCAAGTTGTGTTTTAGTGTGATTTTTTTTTCCTTTGATTTTTTGGGGGAAAAATGACTGATTTACAGTTCATGGGGGTTGCCTAATCACATATATGAAGTTTTGGACAGATCTGACTTTTTTAACCCTTCGAAACAGCACCTGAGACACCATTTAAGGCACTTCCGGTTGGCACAGGAAGCTATAATTCACCACATATCCTCATTGGGGTATGCTTTTACATAATCCTGAGTTTTAAGTCTTTACGTTAAGAACTGAGTTATTTACGGAGGGTTTAGTATGTGTGTGTTATTTCAGAAAATCATAGAAAATCACAGAAATCTCGCAGAGCTCCGCAGCACACTTTAAAAAGATTCGTATGAACACCCTGCAACTGGATCTGTAACCGTTGAAAAAAAAACGCCTATTTGTGACCATCACCAAGTTGTCATTGTTCCGTTTCTCTTAAATGACGATAGATAAATGGCTGGTTCTTTTTTTATTGACACCGGAGGCTCCTTGACTTTGACCTGAAGTGGAACAATAATTTCTCTATTTCCATTTTGGACCTTTAATCCCAGAAAAACGGCCATAACTCAAAAACCGTTGAGGCCTAGACGCCATCTTGTTCGGGGCCAACTGCCCATTATGCCAAACCTACGCTCACCAAGTTTTGGCTTCGAAATATTTTCCGTTTTCGAGATAAGGCCCCGTCGTGATTCGTGATGTTTTGCCAAATTGCCATATGATTCCGTATGCCTTCTTGTGGGAATTTCCGGGATAGCGGAAAAATGGTCCAAAACTTGTTTATTTTATAAAACGGAAACCGAATGTCCGACAAAGTTCATTTGATGACTTCCCGGTAGGTCTGGCCCTACCGCACGGCCCGACGCCGACCGCTAATTTTACAAACGATTTCGGACGTCTAGTAAGGGACCGTACATTTGCAATATGGACTTTTTCACCGATCATACACGAAATGCCGAAATGTTCCCTTAAGGTATGTAAAGGTTATCACTCAGGACTCTGAATCCTACAATCCGAGTTTAAATCTTGGACGATCCTACCATGTCAATTAATTTGCCTCGTGGAACTCGAATATAGCTGTCCAAATATTGTTGTCAGTTGAAAGTATTTGCAACACGTGAAGGAACGACAGTCCGCTGTTGCTAATTTAAACGCAGATTTTTTTTTTTTTCAATTTCCATGTGGATTTAGAATATGGTTCTATGGTGTAATGGTTAGCACTCTGGACTTTGAATCCAGTGATCCGAGTTCAAATCTCGGTAGAACCTTCCTATTTTTTGTGCTGAATTATTCACATGGCCAACCAATAATCTCATAATCTGCTGTTTATCCGGTGTACAAATGACAGGAAAATCGGAAGTCTGCAATAATTATTCTGTATAGGGTTCTATGTTGTAATGGTTAGCACTCAGGACTCTGAATCCTGCGATCTGAGTTCAAATCTCGGTAGGACCTACCTTGATTTTGCAGTGACACACTCCTCCCCTGTCAACTTTAAAATAGTCGTGTGTGAAAGAGACAAATGGGTGGGAGTCAATAAGCACTCTTGTTACGCACAAATGGCTAGCCAACGGTAAATGCATACTATGAGTTCCTGGTAATTTTTTAATTGAAAACTTGCAGCCCCACAAAGAACTGAAAATGTTTCATATTTTGTTCACACTCATCACATCATTCGTGTTGGAAATATGTAGATTTCCAAGTGGATGCATGGTAGGGTAGCCCAGTTTATACCGTTTCTGGCCAGAAAATATTTTGTCTGTTTTTCCGGTGAACCAAGGACAGTAAAATCTGAACCCGTAACAGAGTATTGAGTACAGGGTTCTATGCTGTAAAGGTTATCACTGAGGACTCTGCATCCTACAATCCGAGTTTAAATCTTGAACGATCCTACCATGTCAATTAATTTGCCTCGTGGAACTCGAATATAGCTGTCCAAATATTGTTGTCAGTTGAAAGTATTTGCAACACGTGAAGGAACGACAGTCCACTGTTGCTAATTTAAACGCAGATTATTTTTTTTTTCAATTTCCATGTGGATTTAGAATATGGTTCTATGATGTAGTGGTTAGCACTCTGGACTTTGAATCCAGCGATCCGAGTTCAAATCTCGGTAGAACCTTCCTATTTTTTGTGCTGAATTATTCACATGGCCAACCAATAATCTCATAATCTGCTGTTTATCCGGTGTACAAATGACAGGAAAATCGGAAGTCTGCAATAATTATTCTGTATAGGGTTCTATGTTGTAATGGTTAGCACTCAGGACTCTGAATCCTGCGATCTGAGTTCAAATCTCGGTAGGACCTACCTTGATTTTGCAGTGACACACTCCTCCCCTGTCAACTTTAAATAGTCGTGTGTGAAAGAGACAAATGGGTGGGAGTCAATAAGCACTCTTGTTACGCACGAATGGCTATCCAACGTTAAATGCATACTATGAGTTCCTGGTAAGTTTTTTAATTGAAAACTTGCAGCCCCACAAAGAACTGAAAATGTGTCATATTTTGTTCACACTCATCACATCATTCTTGTTGGAAATATGTGGATTTCCAAGTGGATGCATGGTAGGGTAGCCCAGTTGATACCGTTTCTGGCCAGAAAATATTTTATCTGTTTTTCCGGTGAACCAAGGACAGTAAAATCTGAACCCGTCACAGAGTATTGAGTACAGGGTTCTATGATGTAAAGGTTATCACTCAGGACTCTGAATCCTACAATCCGAGTTTAAATCTTGGACGATCCTACCATGTCAATTAATTTGCCTCGTGGAACTAGAATATAGCTGTCCAAATATTCTTGTCAGTTGAAAGTATTTGCAACACGTGAAGGAACGACAGTCCGCTGTTGCTAATTAAACGCATAATTATTTTTTTTTCAACTTCCATGTGGATTTAGAATGTGGTTCTATGATGTAATGGTTAGCACTCTGGACTTTGAATCCAGTGATCTGAGTTCAAATCTTGGTAGAATCTTCCTATTTTTTGTGCTGAATTATTCACATGGCCAACCAATAATCTCATAATCTGCTGTTTATCCGGTGTACAAATGACAGGAAAATCGGAAGTCTCCAATAATTACTCTATATAGGGTTCTATGGTGTAATGGTTAGCACTAAGGACTCTGAATCCTGCGATCTGAGTTCAAATCTCGGTAGGACCTACCTTGATTTTGCAGTGACACACTCCTCCACTGTCAACTTTAAAATAGTCGTGTGTGAAAGAAACAAATGGGTGGAGTCAATAAGCACTCTTGTTACGCACAAATGGCTAGCCAACGGTAAATGCATACTATGAGTTCCTGGTAAGTTTTTTAATTGAAAACTTGCAGCCCCACAAAGAACTGAAAATGTTTCATATTTTGTTCACACTCATCACATCATTCGTGTTGGAAAAATGTGGATTTCCAAGTGGATGCATGGTAGGGTAGCCCAGTTGATACCGTTTCTGGCCAGAAAATATTTTATCTGTTTTTCCGGTGAACCAAGGACAGTCAAATCTGAACCCGTCACAGAGTATTGAGTACAGGGTTCTATGCTGTAAAGGTTATCACTCAGGACTCTGAATCCTACAATCTGAGTTTAAATCTTGGACGATCCTACCATGTCAATTAATTTGCCTCGTGGAACTAGAATATAGCTGTCCAAATATTGTTGTCAGTTGAAAGTATTTGCAACACGTGAAGGAACGACAGTCCGCTGTTGCTAATTAAACGCAGATTTTTTTTTTTTTCAATTTCGTAGTGGATTTAGAATATGGTTCTATGGTGTAATGGTTAGCACTCTGGACTTTGAATCCAGTGATCCAAGTTCAAATCTCGGTAGAACCTTCCTATTTTTTGTGCTGAATTATTCACATGGCCAACCAATAATCTCATAATCTGCTGTTTATCCGGTGTACAAATGACAGGAAAATCGGAAGTCTACAATAATTACTCTGTATAGGGTTCTATGGTGTAATGGTTAGCACTCTGAATCCTGCGATCCGAGTTCAAGTCTCGGTAGGACCTACCTTGATTTTGCAGTGACACACTCCTCCCCTGTCAACTTTAAAATAGTCGTGTGTGAAAGAAACAAATGGGTGGGAGTCAATAAGCACTCTTGTTACGCACGAATGGCTATCCAACAATAAATGCATACTGTGAGTTGTTGGTAAATTTTTTAATTGAAAACTTGCAGCAACCACAAAGAACTGAAAATGTTTCATATTTTGTTCACACTCATCACATAATTCGTGTTGGAAATATGTGGATTTACAAGTGGATGCATGGTAGGGTAGCCCAGTTGATACCGTTTCTGGCCAGAAAATATTTTATCTGTTTTTCCGGTGAACCAAGGACAGTAAAATCTGAACCCGTCACAGAGTATTGAGTACAGGGTTCTATGCTGTAAAGGTTATCACTCAGGACTCTGAATCCTACAATCCGAGTTTAAATCTTGGACGATCCTACCATGTCAATTAATTTGCCTCGTGGAACTAGAATATAGCTGTCCAAATATTGTTGTCAGTTGAAAGTATTTTCAACACGTGAAGGAACGACAGTCCGCTGTTGCTAATTAAACGCAGAATTATTATTTTTTCAATTTCCATGTGGATTTAGAATATGGTTCTATGATTTAATGGTTAGCACTCTGGACTTTGAATCCAGTGATCCGAGTTCAAATCTCGGTAGAACCTTCTTATTTTTTGTGCTGAATTATTCACATGGCCAACCAATAATCTCATAATCTGCTGTCTATCCGGTGTACAAATGACAGGAAAATCAGAAGTCTACAATAATTACTCTGTATAGGGTTCTATGGTGTAATGGTTAGCACTCAGGACTCTGAATCCTGCGATCCGAGTTCAAATCTCGGTAGGACCTACCTTGATTTTGCAGTGACACACTCCTCCCCTGTCAACTTTAAAATAATCGTGTGTGAAAGAAACAAATGGGTGGGAGTCAATAAGCACTCTTGTTACGCACAAATGGCTAGCCAACGTTAAATGCATACTATGAGTTCCTGGTAAGTTTTTTAATTGAAAACTTGCAGCCCCACAAAGAACTGAAAATGTTTCATATTTTGTTCACACTCATCACATCATTCGTGTTGGAAATATGTGGATTTCCAAGTGGATGCATGGTAGGGTAGCCCAGTTGATAATGTTTCTGGCCAGAAAATATTTTATCTGTTTTTCCGCTGAACCAAGGACAGTAAAATCTGAACCCGTCACAGAGTATTGAGTACAGGGTTCTATGCTGTAAAGGTTATCACTCAGGACTCTGAATCCTACAATCCGAGTTTAAATCTTGGACGATCCTACCATGTCAATTATTTTGCCTGGTGGAACTCGAATATAGCTGTCCAAATATTGTTGTCAGTTGAAAGTATTTGCAACACGTGAAGGAACGACAGTCCGCTGTTGCTAATTAAACGCATAATTATTTTTTTTTCAATTTCCATGTGGATTTAGAATATGGTTCTATGGTGTAATGGTTAGCACTCTGGACTTTGAATCCAGTGATCCGAGTTCAAATCTCGGTAGAACCTTCCTATTTTTTGTGCTGAATTATTCACATGGCCAACCAATAATCTCATAATCTGCTGTTTATCCGGTGTACAAATGACAGGAAAATCGGAAGTCTACAATAATTACTCTGTATAGGGTTCTATGGTGTAATGGTTAGCACTCTGAATCCTGCGATCCGAGTTCAAGTCTCGGTAGGACCTACCTTGATTTTGCAGTGACACACTCCTCCCCTGTCAACTTTAAAATAGTCGTGTGTGAAAGAAACAAATGGGTGGGAGTCAATAAGCACTCTTGTTACGCACGAATGGCTATCCAACAATAAATGCATACTGTGAGTTGTTGGTAAATTTTTTAATTGAAAACTTGCAGCAACCACAAAGAACTGAAAATGTTTCATATTTTGTTCACACTCATCACATAATTCGTGTTGGAAATATGTGGATTTACAAGTGGATGCATGGTAGGGTAGCCCAGTTGATACCGTTTCTGGCCAGAAAATATTTTATCTGTTTTTCCGGTGAACCAAGGACAGTAAAATCTGAACCCGTCACAGAGTATTGAGTACAGGGTTCTATGCTGTAAAGGTTATCACTCAGGACTCTGAATCCTACAATCCGAGTTTAAATCTTGGACGATCCTACCATGTCAATTAATTTGCCTCGTGGAACTAGAATATAGCTGTCCAAATATTGTTGTCAGTTGAAAGTATTTTCAACACGTGAAGGAACGACAGTCCGCTGTTGCTAATTAAACGCAGAATTATTATTTTTTCAATTTCCATGTGGATTTAGAATATGGTTCTATGATTTAATGGTTAGCACTCTGGACTTTGAATCCAGTGATCCGAGTTCAAATCTCGGTAGAACCTTCCTATTTTTTGTGCTGAATTATTCACATGGCCAACCAATAATCTCATAATCTGCTGTTTATCCGGTGTACAAATGACAGGAAAATCAGAAGTCTACAGTAATTACTCTGTATAGGGTTCTATGGTGTAATGGTTAGCACTCAGGACTCTGAATCCTGCGATCCGAGTTCAAATCTCGGTAGGACCTACCTTGATTTTGCAGTGACACACTCCTCCCCTGTCAACTTTAAAATAATCGTGTGTGAAAGAAACAAATGGGTGGGAGTCAATAAGCACTCTTGTTACGCACAAATGGCTAGCCAACGTTAAATGCATACTATGAGTTCCTGGTAAGTTTTTTAATTGAAAACTTGCAGCCCCACAAAGAACTGAAAATGTTTCATATTTTGTTCACACTCATCACATCATTCGTGTTGGAAATATGTGGATTTCCAAGTGGATGCATGGTAGGGTAGCCCAGTTGATAATGTTTCTGGCCAGAAAATATTTTATCTGTTTTTCCGCTGAACCAAGGACAGTAAAATCTGAACCCGTCACAGAGTATTGAGTACAGGGTTCTATGCTGTAAAGGTTATCACTCAGGACTCTGAATCCTACAATCCGAGTTTAAATCTTGAACGATCCTACCATGTCAATTATTTTGCCTGGTGGAACTCGAATATAGCTGTCCAAATATTGTTGTCAGTTGAAAGTATTTGCAACACGTGAAGGAACGACAGTCCGCTGTTGCTAATTAAACGCAGAATTATTTTTTTTTCAATTTCCATGTGGATTTAGAATATGGTTCTATGGTGTAATGGTTAGCACTCTGGACTTTGAATCCAGTGATCCGAGTTCAAATCTCGGTAGAACCTTCCTATTTTTTGTGCTGAATTATTCACATGGCCAACCAATAATCTCATAATCTGCTGTTTATCTGGTGTACAAATGACAGGAAAATCGGAAGTCTACAATAATTACTCTGTATAGGGTTCTATGGTGTAATGGTTAGCACTCAGGACTCTGAATCCTGCGATCCGAGTTCAAATCTCGGTAGGACCTACCTTGATTTTGCAGTGACACACTCCTCCCCTGTCAACTTGAAAATAGTTGTGTGTGAAAGAAACAAATGGGTGGGAGTCAATAAGCACTCTTGTTACGCACGAATGGCTATCCAACAATAAATGCATACTATGAGTTGTTGGTAAGTTTTTTAATTGAAAACTTGCAGCCCCACAAAGAACTGAAAATGTTTCATATTTTGTTCACACTCATCACATTATTCGTGTTGGAAATATGTGGATTTCCAAGTGGATGCATGGTAGGGTAGCCCAGTTGATACCGTTTCTGGCCAGAAAATATTTTATCAGTTTTTCCGGTGAACCAAGGACAGTAAAATCTGAACCCGTCACAGAGTATTGAGTACAGGGTTCTATGCTGTAAAGGTTATCACTCAGGACTCTGAATCCTACAATCCGAGTTTAAATCTTGGACGATCCTACCATGTCAATTAATTTGCCTCGTGGAACTAGAATATAGCTGTCCAAATATTGTTGTCAGTTGAAAGTATTTTCAACACGTGAAGGAACGACAGTCCGCTGTTGCTAATTAAACGCAGAATTATTATTTTTTCAATTTCCATGTTGATTTAGAATATGGTTCTATGATGTAATGGTTAGCACTCTGGACTTTGAATCCAGTGATCCGAGTTCAAATCTCGGTAGAACCTTCCTATTTTTTGTGCTGAATTATTCACATGGCCAACAAATAATCTCATAATCTGCTGTTTCTCTGGTGTACAAATGACAGGAAAATCGGAAGTCTACAATAATTACTCTGTATAGGGTTCTATGGTGTAATGGTTAGCACTCAGGACTCTGAATCCTGCGATCCGAGTTCAAATCTCGGTAGGACCTACCTTGATTTTGCAGTGACACACTCCTCCCCTGTCAACTTTAAAATAGTCGTGTGTGAAAGAAACAAATGGGTGGGAGTCAATAAGCACTCTTGTTACGCACGAATGGCTAGCCAACGTTAAATGCATACTATGAGTTCCTGGTAAGTTTTTTAATTGAAAACTTGCAGCCCCACAAAGAACTGAAAATGTTTCATATTTTGTTCACACTCATCACATCATTCGTGTTGGAAATATGTGGATTTCCAAGTGGATGGATGCATGGTAGGGTAGCCCAGTTGATAACGTTTCTGGCCAGAAAATATTTTATCTGTTTTTCCGGTGAACCAAGGACAGTAAAATCTGAACCCGTCACAGAGTATTGAGTACAGGGTTCTATGCTGTAAAGGTTATCACTTAGGACTCTGAATCCTACAATCCGAGTTTAAATCTTGGACGATCCTACCATGTCAATTAATTTGCCTCGTGGAACTAGAATATAGCTGTCCAAATATTGTTGTCAGTTGAAAGTATTTGCAACACGTGAAGGAACGACAGTCCGCTGTTGCTAATTAAACGCAGAATTATTTTTTTTTCAATTTCCATGTGGATTTAGAATATGGTTCTATGCTGTAAAGGTTATCACTCAGGACTCTGAATCCTACAATCCGAGTTTAAATCTTGGACGATCCTACCATGTCAATTAATTTGCCTGGTGGAACTCGAATATAGCTGTCCAAATATTGTTGTCAGTTGAAAGTATTTGCAACACGTGAAGGAACGACAGTCCGCTGTTGCTAATTAAACGCATAATTTTTTTTTTTCAATTTCAATGTGGATTTAGAATATGGTTCTATGGTGTAATGGTTAGCACTCTGGACTTTGAATCCAGTGATCCGAGTTCAAATCTCGGTAGAACCTTCCTATTTTTAGTGCTGAATTATTCACATGGCCAACCAATAATCTCACAATCTGCTGTTTATCCGGTGTACAAATGACAGAAAAATCGGAAGTCTACAATAATTCCTGTGTATAGGGTTCTATGGTGTAAAGGTTATCACTCAGGACTCTGAATCCTACAATCCGAGTTTAAATCTTGGACGATCCTACCATGTCAATTAATTTGCCTCGTGGAACTCGAATATAGCTGTCCAAATATTGTTGTCAGTTGAAAGTATTTGCAACACGTGAAGGAACGACAGTCCGCTGTTGCTAATTAAACGCAGAATTCCTATTTTTTGTGCTGAATTATTCATATGGCCAACCAATAATCTCATAATCTGCTGTTTATCCGGTGTACAAATGACAGGAAAATCGGAAGTCTACAATGATTACTCTGTATAGGGTTCTATGGTGTAATGGTTATCACTCAGGACTCTGAATCCTACAATCCGAGTTTAATTTGCCTCATGGAACTAGAATATAGCTGTCCAAATATTGTTGTCAGTTGAAAGTATTTGCAACACGTGAAGGAACGACAGTCCGCTGTTGCTAATTAAACGCAGAATTTTTTTTTTTCAATTTCCATGTGTATTTAGAATATGGTTCTATGGTGTAATGGTTAGCACTCTGCACTTTGAATCCAGTGATCCGAGTTCAAATCTCGGTAGAACCTTCCTATTTTTTGTGCTGAATTATTCACATGGCCAAACAATAATCTCATAATCTGCTGTTTATCCGGTGTACAAATGACAGGAAAATCAGAAGTCTACAATAATTACTATGTATAGGGTTCTATGGTGTAATGGTTAGCACTCAGGACTCTGAATCCTGCGATCTGAGTACAAATCTCGGTAGGACCTACCTTGATTTTGCAGTGACACACTCCTCCCCTGTCTACTTTAAAATAGTCGTGTGTGAAAGAAACAAATGGGTGGGAGTCAATAAGCACTCTTGTTACGCACGAAGGGCTATCCAACGATAAATGCATACTATGAGTTGTTGGTAAATTTTTTAATTGAAAACTTGCAGCAACCACAAAGAACTGAAAATGTTTCATATTTTGTTCACACTCATCACATCATTCGTGTTGGAAATATGTGGATTTCCAAGTGGATGCATGGTAGGGTAGCCCAGTTGATACCGTTTCTGGCCAGAAAATATTTTATCTGTTTTTCTGGTGAACCAAGGACAGTAAAATCTGAACCCGTCACAGAGTATTGAGTACAGGGTTCTATGCTGTAAAGGTTATCACTCAGGACTCTGAATCCTACAATCCTTGTTTAAATCTTGGACGATCCTACCATGTCAATTAATTTGCCTGGTGGAACTCGAATATAGCTGTCCAAATATTGTTGTCAGTTGAAAGTATTTGCAACACGTGAAGGAACGACAGTCCGCTGTTGCTAATTAAACGCAGAATTATTTTTTTTTCAATTTCCATGTGGATTTAGAATATGGTTCTATGATGTAATGGTTAGCACTCTGGACTTTAAATCCAGTGATCCGAGTTCAAATCTCTGTAGAACCTTCCTATTTTTTGTGCTGAATTATTCACATGGCCAACCAATAATCTCATAATCTGCTGTCTATCCGGTGTACAAAGAACTGAAAATGTTTCATATTTTGTTCACACTCATCACATAATTCGTGTTGGAAATATGTGGATTTCCAAGTGGATGCATGGTAGGGTAGCCCAGTTGATACCGTTTCTGGCCAGAAAATATTTTATCTGTTTTTCCGGTGAACCAAGGACAGTAAAATCTGAACCCGTCACAGAGTATTGAGTACAGGGTTCTATGCTGTAAAGGTTATCACTCAGGACTCTGAATCCTACAATCCGAGTTTAAATCTTGGACGATCCTACCATGTCAATTCATTTGCCCCGTGGAACTTGAATATAGCTGTCCAAATATTGTTGTCAGCTGAAAGTATTTGCAACACGTGAAGGAACGACAGTCAGCTGTTGCTAATTAAACGCATAATTTTTTTTTTTTCAATTTCCATGTGGATTTAGAATATGGTTCTATGGTGTAATGGTTAGCACTCTGGACTTTGAATCCAGTGATCCGAGTTCAAATCTCGGTAGAACCTTCCTATTTTTTGTGCTGAATTATTCACATGGCCAACCAATAATCTCATAATCTGCTGTCTATCCGGTGTACAAAGAACTGAAAATGTTTCATATTTTGTTCACACTCATCACATCATTCGTGTTGGAAATATGTGGATTTCCAAGTGGATGCATGGTAGGGTAGCCCAGTTGATACCGTTTCTGGCCAGAAAATATTTTATCTGTTTTTCCGGTGAACCAAGGACAGTAAAATCTGAACCCGTCACAGAGTATTGAGTACAGGGTTCTATGCTGTAAAGGTTATCACTCAGGACTCTGAATCCTACAATCCGAGTTTAAATCTTGGACGATCCTACCATGTCAATTAATTTGCCCCGTGGAACTTGAATATAGCTGTCCAAATATTGTTGTCAGTTGAAAGTATTTGCAACACGTGAAGGAACGACAGTCAGCTGTTGCTAATTAAACGCATAATTTTTTTTTTTTAAATTTCCATGTAGATTTAGAATATGGTTCTATGGTGTAATGGTTAGCACTCTGGACTTTGAATCCAGTGATCCGAGTTCAAATCTCGGTAGAACCTTCCTATTTTTTGTGCTGAATTATTCACATGGCCAACCAATAATCTCATAATCTGCTGTTTATCCGGTGTACAAATGACAGAAAAATCGGAAGTCTACAATAATTACTCTGTATAGGGTTCTACGGTGTAATGGTTAGCACTCAGGACTCTGAATCCTGCGATCCGAGTTCAAATCTCGGTAGCACCTACCTTGATTTTGCAGTGACACACTCCTCCCCTGTCAACTTTAAAATAGTCGTGTGTGAAAGAAACAAATGGGTGGGAGTCAATAAGCACTCTTGTTACGCACTAATGGCTAGCCTACAGTAAATGCATACTATGAGTTGTTGCTAAGTTTTTTAATTGAAAACTTGCAGCCCCACAAAGAACTGAAAATGTTTCATATTTTGTTCACACTCATCACATCATTCGTGTTGGAAATATGTGGATTTCCAAGTGGATGCATGGTAGGGTAGCCCAGTTGATAACGTTTCTGGCCAGAAAATATTTTATCTGTTTTTCCGGTGAACCAAGGACAGTAAAATCTGAACCCGTCACAGAGTATTGAGTACAGGGTTCTATGCTGTAAAGGTTATCACTCAGGAATCCTACAATCCGAGTTTAAATCTTGGACGATCCTACCATGTCAATTAATTTGCCTGGTGGAACTCGAATATAGCTGTCCAAATATTGTTGTCAGTTGAAAGTATTTGCAACACGTGAAGGAACGACAGTCCGCTGTTGCTAATTAAACGCATAATTATTTTTTTTTTCAATTTCCATTTGGATTTAGAATATGGTTCTATGGTGTAATGGTTAGCACTCTGGACTTTGAATCCAGTGATCCGAGTTCAAATCTCGGTAGAACCTTCCTATTTTTTGTGCTGAATTATTCACATGGCCAACCAATAATCTCATAATCTGCTGTTTATCTGGTGTACATATGACAGGAAAATCGGAAGTCTACAATAATTACTCTGTATAGGGTTCTATGTTGTAATGGTTAGCACTCAGGACTCTGAATCCTGCGATCCGAGTTCAAATCTCGGTAGGACCTACCTTGATTTTGCAGTGACACACTCCTCCCCTGTCAACTTTAAAATAGTCGTGTGTGAAAGAAACAAATGGGTGGGAGTCAATAAGCACTCTTGTTACGCACGAATGGCTAGCCAACGTTAAATGCATACTATGAGTTCCTGGTAAGTTTTTTAATTGAAAACTTGCAGCCCCACAAAGAACTGAAAATGTTTCATATTTTGTTCACACTCATCACATCATTCGTGTTGGAAATATGTGGATTTCCAAGTGGATGCATGGTAGGGTAGCCCAGTTGATACCGCTTCTGGCCAGAAAATATTTTATCTGTTTTTCCGGTGAACCAAGGACAGTAAAATCTGAACCCGTCACAGAGTATTGAGTACAGGGTTCTATGCTGTAAAGGTTATCACTCAGGACTCTGAATCCTACAATCCGAGTTTAAATCTTGGACGATCCTACCATGTCAATTAATTTGCCTCGTGGAACTAGAATATAGCTGTCCAAATATTGTTGTCAGTTGAAAGTATTTGCAACACGTGAAGGAACGACAGTCCACTGTTGCTAATTAAACGCAGAATTCTTTTTTTAAAATTTCCATGTGGATTTAGAATGTGGTTCTATGGTTTAATGGTTAGCACTCTGGACTTTGAATCCAGTGATCCGAGTTCAAATCTCGGTAGAACCTTCCTATTTTTTGTGCTGAATTATTCACATGGCCAACAAATAATCTCATAATCTGCTGTTTATCTGGTGTACAAATGACAGGAAAATCGGAAGTCTACAATAATTACTCTGTATAGGGTTCTATGGTGTAATGGTTAGCACTCAGGCCTCTGAATCCTGCGATCCGAGTTCAAATCTCGGTAGGACCTACCTTGATTTTGCAGTGACACACTCCTCCCCTGTCAACTTTAAAATAGTTGTGTGTGAAAGAAACAAATGGGTGGGAGTCAATAAGCACTCTTGTTACGCACGAATGGCTATCCAACGATAAATGCATACTATGAGTTGTTGGTACGTTTTTTAATTGAAAACTTGCAGCAACCACAAAGAACTGAAAATGTTTCATATTTTGTTCACACTCATCACATAATTCGTGTTGGAAATATGTGGATTTCCAAGTGGATGCATGGTAGGGTAGCCCAGTTGATACCGTTTCTGGCCAGAAAATATTTTATCTGTTTTTCCGGTGAACCAAGGACAGTAAAATCTGAACCCGTCACAGAGTATTGAGTACAGGGTTCTATGCTGTAAAGGTTATCACTCAGGACTCTGAATCCTACAATCCGAGTTTAAATCTTGGACGATCCTACCATGTCAATTAATTTGCCTCGTGGAACTAGAATATAGCTGTCCAAATATTGTTGTCAGTTGAAAGTATTTGCAACACGTGAAGGAACGACAGTCCACTGTTGCTAATTAAACGCAGAATTCTTTTTTTAAAATTTCCATGTGGATTTAGAATGTGGTTCTATGGTTTAATGGTTAGCACTCTGGACTTTGAATCCAGTGATCCGAGTTCAAATCTCGGTAGAACCTTCCTATTTTTTGTGCTGAATTATTCACATGGCCAACAAATAATCTCATAATCTGCTGTTTATCTGGTGTACAAATGACAGGAAAATCGGAAGTCTACAATAATTACTCTGTATAGGGTTCTATGGTGTAATGGTTAGCACTCAGGCCTCTGAATCCTGCGATCCGAGTTCAAATCTCGGTAGGACCTACCTTGATTTTGCAGTGACACACTCCTCCCCTGTCAACTTTAAAATAGTTGTGTGTGAAAGAAACAAATGGGTGGGAGTCAATAAGCACTCTTGTTACGCACGAATGGCTATCCAACGATAAATGCATACTATGAGTTGTTGGTACGTTTTTTAATTGAAAACTTGCAGCAACCACAAAGAACTGAAAATGTTTCATATTTTGTTCACACTCATCACATAATTCGTGTTGGAAATATGTGGATTTCCAAGTGGATGCATGGTAGGGTAGCCCAGTTGATACCGTTTCTGGCCAGAAAATATTTTATCTGTTTTTCCGGTGAACCAAGGACAGTAAAATCTGAACCCGTCACAGAGTATTGAGTACAGGGTTCTATGCTGTAAAGGTTATCACTCAGGACTCTGAATCCTACAATCCGAGTTTAAATCTTGGACGATCCTACCATGTCAATTAATTTGCCTGGTGGAACTCGAATATAGCTGTCCAAATATTGTTGTCAGTTGAAAGTATTTGCAACACGTGAAGGAACGACAGTCCGTTGTTGCTAATGAAACGCAGAGTTTTTTTTTTTTTAATTTCCATGTGGATTTAGAATGTGGTTCTATGGTTTAATGGTTAGCACTCTGGACTTTGAATCCAGTGATCCGAGTTCAAATCTCGGTAGAACCTTCCTATTTTTTGTGCTGAATTATTCACATGGCCAACCAATAATCTCATAATCTGCTGTTTATCCGGTGTACAAATGACAGGAAAATCGGAAGTCTACAATAATCACTCTGTATAGGGTTCTATGGTGTAATGGTTAGCACTCAGGACTCTGAATCCTGCGATCCGAGTTCAAATCTCGGTAGGACCTACCTTGATTTTGCAGTGACACACTCCTCCCCTGTCAACTTTAAAATAGTTGTGTGTGAAAGAGACAAATGGGTGGGAGTCAATAAGCACTCTTGTTACGCACGAATGGCTATCCAACGGTAAATGCATACTATGAGTTCCTGGTAAGTTTTTTAATTGAAAACTTGCAGCCCCACAAAGAACTGAAAATGTTTCATATTTTGTTCACACTCATCACATCATTCGTGTTGGAAATATGTGGATTTCCAAGTGGATGCATGGTAGGGTAGACCAGTTGATACCGTTTCTGGCCAGAAAATATTTTATCTGTTTTTCCGGTTAACCAAGGACAGTAAAATCTGAACCCGTCACAGAGTATTGAGTACAGGGTTCTATGCTGTAAAGGTTATCACTCAGGACTCTGAATCCTACAATCCGAGTTTAAATCTTGAACGATCCTACCATGTCAATTAATTTGCCTCGTGGAACTAGAATATAGCTGTCCAAATATTGTTGTCAGTTGAAAGTATTTGCAACACGTGAAGGAACGACAGTCAGCTGTTGCTAATTAAACGCATAATTTTTTTTTTTTAAATTTCCATGTAGATTTAGAATATGGTTCTATGGTGTAATGGTTAGCACTCTGGACTTTGAATCCAGTGATCCGAGTTCAAATCTCGGTAGAACCTTCCTATTTTTTGTGCTGAATTATTCACATGGCCAACCAATAATCTCATAATCTGCTGTTTATCCGGTGTACAAATGACAGAAAAATCGGAAGTCTACAATAATTACTCTGTATAGGGTTCTACGGTGTAATGGTTAGCACTCAGGACTCTGAATCCTGCGATCCGAGTTCAAATCTCGGTAGCACCTACCTTGATTTTGCAGTGACACACTCCTCCCCTGTCAACTTTAAAATAGTCGTGTGTGAAAGAAACAAATGGGTGGGAGTCAATAAGCACTCTTGTTACGCACTAATGGCTAGCCTACAGTAAATGCATACTATGAGTTGTTGCTAAGTTTTTTAATTGAAAACTTGCAGCCCCACAAAGAACTGAAAATGTTTCATATTTTGTTCACACTCATCACATCATTCGTGTTGGAAATATGTGGATTTCCAAGTGGATGCATGGTAGGGTAGCCCAGTTGATAACGTTTCTGGCCAGAAAATATTTTATCTGTTTTTCCGGTGAACCAAGGACAGTAAAATCTGAACCCGTCACAGAGTATTGAGTACAGGGTTCTATGCTGTAAAGGTTATCACTCAGGAATCCTACAATCCGAGTTTAAATCTTGGACGATCCTACCATGTCAATTAATTTGCCTGGTGGAACTCGAATATAGCTGTCCAAATATTGTTGTCAGTTGAAAGTATTTGCAACACGTGAAGGAACGACAGTCCGCTGTTGCTAATTAAACGCATAATTATTTTTTTTTTCAATTTCCATTTGGATTTAGAATATGGTTCTATGGTGTAATGGTTAGCACTCTGGACTTTGAATCCAGTGATCCGAGTTCAAATCTCGGTAGAACCTTCCTATTTTTTGTGCTGAATTATTCACATGGCCAACCAATAATCTCATAATCTGCTGTTTATCTGGTGTACATATGACAGGAAAATCGGAAGTCTACAATAATTACTCTGTATAGGGTTCTATGTTGTAATGGTTAGCACTCAGGACTCTGAATCCTGCGATCCGAGTTCAAATCTCGGTAGGACCTACCTTGATTTTGCAGTGACACACTCCTCCC
This sequence comes from Oncorhynchus clarkii lewisi, assembly GCF_045791955.1. NCBI lineage: Eukaryota > Metazoa > Chordata > Actinopteri > Salmoniformes > Salmonidae > Oncorhynchus > Oncorhynchus clarkii. Next base: position 250,367 of record NW_027257937.1, on the reverse strand, counting down.
CTGTCAACTTTAAAATAGTCGTGTGTGAAAGAAACAAATGGGTGGGAGTCAATAAGCACTCTTGTTACGCACGAATGGCTAGCCAACGTTAAATGCATACTATGAGTTCCTGGTAAGTTTTTTAATTGAAAACTTGCAGCCCCACAAAGAACTGAAAATGTTTCATATTTTGTTCACACTCATCACATCATTCGTGTTGGAAATATGTGGATTTCCAAGTGGATGCATGGTAGGGTAGCCCAGTTGATACCGCTTCTGGCCAGAAAATATTTTATCTGTTTTTCCGGTGAACCAAGGACAGTAAAATCTGAACCCGTCACAGAGTATTGAGTACAGGGTTCTATGCTGTAAAGGTTATCACTCAGGACTCTGAATCCTACAATCCGAGTTTAAATCTTGGACGATCCTACCATGTCAATTAATTTGCCTCGTGGAACTAGAATATAGCTGTCCAAATATTGTTGTCAGTTGAAAGTATTTGCAACACGTGAAGGAACGACAGTCCACTGTTGCTAATTAAACGCAGAATTCTTTTTTTAAAATTTCCATGTGGATTTAGAATGTGGTTCTATGGTTTAATGGTTAGCACTCTGGACTTTGAATCCAGTGATCCGAGTTCAAATCTCGGTAGAACCTTCCTATTTTTTGTGCTGAATTATTCACATGGCCAACAAATAATCTCATAATCTGCTGTTTATCTGGTGTACAAATGACAGGAAAATCGGAAGTCTACAATAATTACTCTGTATAGGGTTCTATGGTGTAATGGTTAGCACTCAGGCCTCTGAATCCTGCGATCCGAGTTCAAATCTCGGTAGGACCTACCTTGATTTTGCAGTGACACACTCCTCCCCTGTCAACTTTAAAATAGTTGTGTGTGAAAGAAACAAATGGGTGGGAGTCAATAAGCACTCTTGTTACGCACGAATGGCTATCCAACGATAAATGCATACTATGAGTTGTTGGTACGTTTTTTAATTGAAAACTTGCAGCAACCACAAAGAACTGAAAATGTTTCATATTTTGTTCACACTCATCACATAATTCGTGTTGGAAATATGTGGATTTCCAAGTGGATGCATGGTAGGGTAGCCCAGTTGATACCGTTTCTGGCCAGAAAATATTTTATCTGTTTTTCCGGTGAACCAAGGACAGTAAAATCTGAACCCGTCACAGAGTATTGAGTACAGGGTTCTATGCTGTAAAGGTTATCACTCAGGACTCTGAATCCTACAATCCGAGTTTAAATCTTGGACGATCCTACCATGTCAATTAATTTGCCTGGTGGAACTCGAATATAGCTGTCCAAATATTGTTGTCAGTTGAAAGTATTTGCAACACGTGAAGGAACGACAGTCCGTTGTTGCTAATGAAACGCAGAGTTTTTTTTTTTTTAATTTCCATGTGGATTTAGAATGTGGTTCTATGGTTTAATGGTTAGCACTCTGGACTTTGAATCCAGTGATCCGAGTTCAAATCTCGGTAGAACCTTCCTATTTTTTGTGCTGAATTATTCACATGGCCAACCAATAATCTCATAATCTGCTGTTTATCCGGTGTACAAATGACAGGAAAATCGGAAGTCTACAATAATCACTCTGTATAGGGTTCTATGGTGTAATGGTTAGCACTCAGGACTCTGAATCCTGCGATCCGAGTTCAAATCTCGGTAGGACCTACCTTGATTTTGCAGTGACACACTCCTCCCCTGTCAACTTTAAAATAGTTGTGTGTGAAAGAGACAAATGGGTGGGAGTCAATAAGCACTCTTGTTACGCACGAATGGCTATCCAACGGTAAATGCATACTATGAGTTCCTGGTAAGTTTTTTAATTGAAAACTTGCAGCCCCACAAAGAACTGAAAATGTTTCATATTTTGTTCACACTCATCACATCATTCGTGTTGGAAATATGTGGATTTCCAAGTGGATGCATGGTAGGGTAGACCAGTTGATACCGTTTCTGGCCAGAAAATATTTTATCTGTTTTTCCGGTTAACCAAGGACAGTAAAATCTGAACCCGTCACAGAGTATTGAGTACAGGGTTCTATGCTGTAAAGGTTATCACTCAGGACTCTGAATCCTACAATCCGAGTTTAAATCTTGAACGATCCTACCATGTCAATTAATTTGCCTCGTGGAACTCGAATATAGCTGTCCAAATATTGTTGTCAGTTGAAAGTATTTGCAACACGTGAAGGAACGACAGTCCGCTGTTGCTAATTAAACGCAGAATTTAAAAAAAAAAATTCCATGTTGATTTAGAATATGGTTCTATGGTGTAATGGTTAGCACTCTGGACTTTGAATCCAGTGATCCGAGTTCAAATCTCGGTAGAACCTACCTTGATTTTGCAGTGACACACTCCTCCCCTGTCAACTTTAAAATAGTCGTGTGTGAAAGAAACAAATGGGTGGGAGTCAATAAGCACTCTTGTTACGCACTAATGGTTATCCAACGGTAAATGCATGCTATGAGTTGTTGGTAAGTTTTTTAATTGAAAACTTGCAGCCAAACAAAGAACTGAAAATGTTTCATATTTTGTTCACACTCATCACATTATTCGTGTTGGAAATATGTGGATTTCCAAGTGGATGCATGGTAGGGTAGCCCAGTTGATACCGTTTCTGGCCAGAAAATATTTTATCTGTTTTTCCGGTGAACCAAGGACAGTAAAATCTGAACCCGTCACAGAGTATTGAGTACAGGGTTATATGCTGTAAAGGTTATCACTCAGGACTCTGAATCCTACAATCCGAGTTTAAATCTTGGACGATCCTACCATGTCAATTAATTTGCCTCGTGGAACTAGAATATAGCTGTCCAAATATTGTTGTCAGTTGAAAGTATTTGCAACACGTGAAGGAACGACAGTCCGCTGTTGCTAATTAAACGCAGAATTTTTTTTTTTCAAAAAAAAATTCCATGTTGATTTAGAATATGGTTCTATGGTGTAATGGTTAGCACTCTGGACTTTGAATCCAGTGATCCGAGTTCAAATCTCGGTAGAACCTACCTTAATTTTGCAGTGACACACTCCTCCCCTGTCAACTTTAAAATAGTCGTGTGTGAAAGAAACAAATGGGTGGGAGTCAATAAGCACTCTTGTTACGCACTAATGGTTATCCAACGGTAAATGCATGCTATGAGTTGTTGGTAAGTTTTTTAATTGAAAACTTGCAGCCAAACAAAGAACTGAAAATGTTTCATATTTTGTTCACACTCATCACATTATTCGTGTTGGAAATATGTGGATTTCCAAGTGGATGCATGGTAGGGTAGCCCAGTTGATACCGTTTCTGGCCAGAAAATATTTGATCTGTTTTTCCGGTGAACCAAGGACAGTAAAATCTGAACCCTTCACAGAGTATTGAGTACAGGGTTCTATGCTGTAAAGGTTATCACTCAGGACTCTGAATCCTACAATCCGAGTTTAAATCTTGGACGATCCTACCATGTCAATTAATTTGCCTCGTGGAACTAGAATATAGCTGTCCAACTATTGTTGTCAGTTGAAAGTATTTGCAACACGTGAAGGAACGACAGTCCGCTGTTGCTAATTAAACGCAGAATTATTTTTTTTTTCAATTTCCATGTGGATTTAGAATATGGTTCTATGGTGTAATGGTTAGCACTCTGGACTTTGAATCCAGTGATCCGAGTTCAAATCTCGGTAGAACCTTCCTATTTTTTGTGCTGAATTATTCACATGGCCAAACAATAATCTCATAATCTGCTGTTTATCCGGTGTACAAATGACAGGAAAATCGGAAGTCTACAATAACAACTCTGTATAGGGTTCTATGGTGTAATGGTTAGCACTCAGGACTCTGAATCCTGCGATCCAAGTTCAAGTCTCGGTAGGACCTTCCTTGATTTTGCAGTGACACACTCCTCCTCCCCTGTCAACTTTAAAATAGTTGTGCGTGAAAGAAACAAGTGGGTGGGAGTCAATAAGCACTCTTGTTACGCACGAATGGCTAGCCAACGTTAAATGCATACTATGAGTTCCTGGTAAGTTTTTTAATTGAAAACTTGCAGCACCACAAAGAACTGAAAATGTTTCATATTTTGTTCACACTCATCACATCATTCGTGTTGGAAATATGTGGATTTCCAAGTGGATGCATGGTAGGATAGCCCAGTTGATACCGTTTCTGGCCAGAAAATATTTTATCTGTTTTTCCGGTGAACCAAGGACACTCAGGACTCTGAATCCTACAATCCGAGTTTAAATCTTGGACGATCCTACCATGTCAATTAATTTGCCTCGTGGAACTAGAATATAGCTGTCCAAATATTGTTGTCAGTTGAAAGTATTTGCAACACGTGAAGGAACGACAGTCCGCTGTTGCTAATTAAAAGCATAATTTTTTTTTTTCAATTTCCATGTGGATTTAGAATATGGTTCTATGGTGCAATGGTTAGCACTCTGGACTTGTGATCCGAGTTCAAATCTCGGTAGAACCTTCCTATTTTTTGTGCTGAATTATTCACATGGCCAACCAATAATCTCATAATCTGCTGTTTATCCGGTGTACAAATGACAGGAAAATCGGAAGTCTACAATAAGTACTCTGTATAGGGTTCTATGGTGTAATGGTTAGCACTCAGGACTCTGAATCCTACAATCCGAGTTTAAATCTTGGACGATCCTACCATGTCAATTAATTTGCCTCGTGGAACTCGAATATAGCTGTCCAAATATTGTTGTCAGTTGAAAGTATTTGCAACACGTGAAGGAACGATGGTCCGCTGTTGCTAATTAAACGCATTATTATTTTTTTCAATTTCCATGTGGATTTAGAATATGGTTCTATGGTGTAATGGTTAGCACTCTGGACTTGTGATCCGAGTTCAAATCTCGGTAGAACCTTCCTATTTTTTGTGCTGAATTATTCACATGGCTAACCAATAATCTCATAATCTGCTGTTTATCCGGTGTACAAATGACAGGAAAATCGGAAGTCTACAACAATTACTCTGTATAGGGTTCTATGGTGTAATGGTTAGCACTCAGGACTCTGAATCCTGAGATCCGAGTTCAAATCTCGGTAGGACCTACCTTGATTTTGCAGTGACACACTCCTCCCCTGTCAACTTTAAAATAGTCGTGTGTGAAAGAAACAAATGGGTTGGAGTCAATAAGCACTCTTGTTACGCACGAATGGCTAGCCAACCTTAAATGCATACTATGAGTTCCTGTTAATTTTTTAATTGAAAACTTGCAGCCCCACAAAGAACTGAAAATGTTTCATATTTTGTTCACACTCATCACATCATTCGTGTTGGAAATATGTGGATTTCCAAGTGGATGCATGGTAGGGTCGCCCAGTTGATACCGTTTCTGGCAAGAAAATATTTTATCTGTTTTTCCGGTGAACCAAGGACAGTAAAATCTGAACCCGTCACAGAGTATTGAGTACAGGGTTCTATGCTGTAAAGGTTATCACTCAGGACTCTGAATCCTACAATCCGAGTTTAAATCTTGGACGATCCTACCATGTCAATTAATTTGCCTCGTGGAACTAGAATATAGCTGTCCAAATATTGTTGACAGTTGAAAGTATTTGCAACACGTTAAGGAACGACAGTCCGCTGTTGCTAATTAAACACAGAATTTTTTTTTTTCAATTTCCATGTGGATTTAGAATATGGTTCTATGGTGTAATGGTTAGCACTCTGGACTTTGAATCCAGTGATCTGAGTTCAAATCTCGGTAGAACCTTCCTATTTTTTGTGCTGAATTATTCACATGGCCAAACAATAATCTCATAATCTGCTGTTTATCTGGTGTACAAATGACAGGAAAATCGGAAGTCTACAATAACTACTCTGTATAGGGTTCTATGGTGTAATGGTTAGCACTCAGGACTCTGAATCCTGCGATCCAAGTTCAAGTCTCGGTAGGACCTTCCTTGATTTTGCAGTGACACACTCCTCCTCCCCTGTCAACTTTAAAATAGTTGTGCGTGAAAGAAACAAGTGGGTGGGAGTCAATAAGCACTCTTGTTACGCACGAATGGCTAGCCAACGTTAAATGCATACTATGAGTTCCTGGTAAGTTTTTTAATTGAAAACTTGCAGCACCACAAAGAACTGAAAATGTTTCATATTTTGTTCACACTCATCACATCATTCGTGTTGGAAATATGTGGATTTCCAAGTGGATGCATGGTAGGATAGCCCAGTTGATACCGTTTCTGGCCAGAAAATATTTTATCTGTTTTTCCGGTGAACCAAGGACAGTAAAATCTGAACCCGTCACAGAGTATTGAGTACCGGGTTCTATGCTGTAAAGGTTATCACTCAGGACTCTGAATCCTACAATCCGAGTTTAAATCTTGGACGATCCTACCATGTCAATTAATTTGCCTCGTGGAACTAGAATATAGCTGTCCAAATATTGTTGTCAGTTGAAAGTATTTGCAACACGTTAAGGAACGACAGTCCGCTGTTGCTAATTAAACGCAGAATTTTTTTTTTTCAATTTCCATGTCGATTTAGAATATGGTTCTATTGTGTAATGGTTAGCACTCTGGACTTTGAATCCTGTGATCCGAGTTCAAATCTCGGTAGAACCTTCCTATTTTTTGTGCTGAATTTTTCACATGGCCAACCAATAATCTCATAATCTGCTGTTTATCCGGTGTACAAATGACAGGAAAATCGGAAGTCTACAATAATTACTCTGTATAGGGTTCTATGGTGTAATGGTTAGCACTCAGGACTCTGAATCCTACAATCCGAGTTTAAATCTTGGACGATCCTACCATGTCAATTAATTTGCCTCGTGGAACTCGAATATAGCTGTCCAAATATTGTTGTCAGTTGAAAGTATTTGCAACACGTGAAGGAACGACAGTCCTCTGTTGCTAATTAAACGCATAATTTTTTTTTTTCAATTTCCATGTGGATTTAGAATATGGTTCTATCGTGTAATGGTTAGCACTCTGGACTTTGAATCCAGTGATCCGAGTTCAAATCTCGGTAGAACCTTCCTATTTTTTCTGCTGAATTTTTCACATGGCCAACCAATAATCTCATAATCTGCTGTTTATCCGGTGTACAAATGACAGAAAAATCGGAAGTCTACAATAATTACTCTGTATAGGGTTCTATGGTGTAATGGTTAGCACTCAGGACTCTGAATCCTGCTATCCGAGTTCAAATCTCTGTAGGACTTACCTAGATTTTGCAGTGACACACTCCTCCCCTGTCAACTTTAAAATAGTCGTGTGTGAAAGAAACAAATGGGTGGGAGTCAATAAGCGTTCTTGTTACGCACGAATGGCTAGCCAACGTTAAGTGCATACTATGAGTTCCTGGTAAGTTTTTTAATTGAAAACTTGCAGCCCCACAAAGAACTGAAAATGTTTCATATTTTGTTCACACTCATCACATCATTCGTGTTGGAAATATGTGGATTTCCAAGTGGATGCATGGTAGGGTAGCCCAGTTGATACCGTTTCTGGCCAGAAAATATTTTGTCTGTTTTTCCGGTGAACCAAGGACAGTAAAATCTGAACCCGTCACAGAGTATTGAGTACAGGGTTCTATGCTGTAAAGGTTATCACTCAGGACTCTGAATCCTACAATCCGAGTTTAAATCTTGGACGATCCTACCATGTCAATTAATTTGCCTCGTGGAACTAGAATATAGCTGTCCAAATATTGTTGTCAGTTGAAAGTATTTGCAACACGTGAAGGAACGACAGTCCGCTGTTGCTAATTAAAAGCATAATTTTTTTTTTTCAATTTCCATGTGGATTTAGAATATGGTTCTATGGTGCAATGGTTAGCACTCTGGACTTGTGATCCGAGTTCAAATCTCGGTAGAACCTTCCTATTTTTTGTGCTGAATTATTCACATGGCCAACCAATAATCTCATAATCTGCTGTTTATCCGGTGTACAAATGACAGGAAAATCGGAAGTCTACAATAAGTACTCTGTATAGGGTTCTATGGTGTAATGGTTAGCACTCAGGACTCTGAATCCTACAATCCGAGTTTAAATCTTGGACGATCCTACCATGTCAATTAATTTGCCTCGTGGAACTCGAATATAGCTGTCCAAATATTGTTGTCAGTTGAAAGTATTTGCAACACGTGAAGGAACGATGGTCCGCTGTTGCTAATTAAACGCATTATTATTTTTTTCAATTTCCATGTGGATTTAGAATATGATTCTATGGTGTAATGGTTAGCACTCTGGACTTGTGATCCGAGTTCAAATCTCGGTAGAACCTTCCTATTTTTTGTGCTGAATTATTCACATGGCTAACCAATAATCTCATAATCTGCTGTTTATCCGGTGTACAAATGACAGGAAAATCGGAAGTCTACAACAATTACTCTGTATAGGGTTCTATGGTGTAATGGTTAGCACTCAGGACTCTGAATCCTGAGATCCGAGTTCAAATCTCGGTAGGACCTACCTTGATTTTGCAGTGACACACTCCTCCCCTGTCAACTTTAAAATAGTCGTTGGAGTCAATAAGCACTCTTGTTACGCACGAATGGCTAGCCAACCTTAAATGCATACTATGAGTTCCTGTTAATTTTTTAATTGAAAACTTGCAGCCCCACAAAGAACTGAAAATGTTTCATATTTTGTTCACACTCATCACATCATTCGTGTTGGAAATATGTGGATTTCCAAGTGGATGCATGGTAGGGTCGCCCAGTTGATACCGTTTCTGGCAAGAAAATATTTTATCTGTTTTTCCGGTGAACCAAGGACAGTAAAATCTGAACCCGTCACAGAGTATTGAGTACAGGGTTCTATGCTGTAAAGGTTATCACTCAGGACTCTGAATCCTACAATCCGAGTTTAAATCTTGGACGATCCTACCATGTCAATTAATTTGCCTCGTGGAACTAGAATATAGCTGTCCAAATATTGTTGACAGTTGAAAGTATTTGCAACACGTTAAGGAACGACAGTCCGCTGTTGCTAATTAAACACAGAATTTTTTTTTTTCAATTTCCATGTGGATTTAGAATATGGTTCTATGGTGTAATGGTTAGCACTCTGGACTTTGAATCCAGTGATCTGAGTTCAAATCTCGGTAGAACATTCCTATTTTTTGTGCTGAATTATTCACATGGCCAACCAATAATCTCATAATCTGCTGTTTATCTGGTGTACAAATGACAGGGAAATCGGAAGTCTACAATAATTACTCTGTATAGGGTTCTATGGTGTAATGGTTAGCACTCAGGACTCTGAATCCTGAGATCCGAGTTCAAATCTCGGTAGGACCTACCTTGATTTTGCAGTGACACACTCCTCCCCTGTCAACTTTAAAATAGTCGTGTGTGAAAGAAACAAATGGGTTGGAGTCAATAAGCACTCTTGTTACGCACGAATGGCTAGCCAACCTTAAATGCATACTATGAGTTCCTGGTAATTTTTTAATTGAAAACGTGCAGCCCCACAAAGAACTGAAAATGTTTCATATTTTGTTCACACTCATCACATCATTCGTGTTGGAAATATGTGGATTTCCAAGTGGATGCATGGTAGGGTCGCCCAGTTGATACCGTTTCTGGCAAGAAAATATTTTATCTGTTTTTCCGGTGAACCAAGGACAGTAAAATCTGAACCCGTCACAGAGTATTGAGTACAGGGTTCTATGCTGTAAAGGTTATCACTCAGGACTCTGAATCCTACAATCCGAGTTTAAATCTTGGACGATCCTACCATGTCAATTAATTTGCCTCGTGGAACTAGAATATAGCTGTCCAAATATTGTTGTCAGTTGAAATTATTTGCAACACGTGAAGGAAGGACAGTCCGCTGTTGCTAATTAAACGCAGAATTATTTTTTTTTCAATTTCCATGTGGATTTAGAATATGGTTCTAAGGTGTAATGGTTAGCACTCTGGACTTTGAATCCAGTGATCCGAGTTCAAATCTCGGTACAACCTTCCTATTTTTTGTGCTGAATTATTCACATGGCCAACCAATAATCTCATAATCTGCTGTTTATCCGGTGTACAAATGACAGGAAAATCAGAAGTCTACAATAATAACTCTGTATAGGGTTCTATGGTGTAATGGTTAGCACTCAGGACTCTGAATCCTGCGATCCCAGTTCAAATCTCGGTAGGACCTACCTTGATTTTGCAGTGACACACTCCTCCCCTGTCAACTTTAAAATAGTTGTGCGTGAAAGAAACAAATGGGTGGGAGTCAATAGGCACTCTTGTTACGCACGAACGGTAAATGCATACTATGAGTTCCAGGTAAGTTTTTTAATTGAAAACTTGCAGCCCCACAAAGAACTGAAAATGTTTCATATTTTGTTCACACTCATCACATCATTCGTGTTGGAAATATGTGGATTTCCAAGTGGATGCATGGTAGGGTAGCCCAGTTGATACCGTTTCTGGCCAGAAAATATTTTGTCTGTTTTTCCGGTGAACCAAGGACAGTAAAATCTGAACCCGTCACAGAGTATTGAGTACAGGGTTCTATGCTGTAAACGTTATCACTCAGGACTCTGAATCCTACAATCCGAGTTTAAATCTTGGACGATCCTACCATGTCAATTAATTTGCCTCGTGGAACTCGAATATAGCTGTCCAAATATTGTTGTCAGTTGAAAGTATTTGCAACACGTGAAGGAACGACAGTCCGCTGTTGCTAATTAAACGCAGAATTATTTTTTTTTCAATTTCCATGTGGATTTAGAATATGGTTCTATGGTGTAATGGTTAGCACTCTGGACTTGTGATCCGAGTTCAAATCTCGGTAGAACCTTCCTATTTTTTGTGCTGAATTATTCACATGGCCAACCAATAATCTCGTAATATGCTGTTTATCCGGTGTACAAATGACAGGAAAATCGGAAGTCTACAATAATTACTCTGTATAGGGTTCTATGGTGTAATGGTTAGCACTCAGGACTCTGAATCCTGCGATCCGAGTTCAAATCTCGTTAGGACTTACCTTGATTTTGCAGTGACACACTCCTCCCCTGTCAACTTTAAAATAGTCGTGTGTGAAAGAAACAAATGGGTGGGAGTCAATAAGCATTCTTGTTACGCACGAATGGCTAGCCAACGTTAAATGCATACTATGAGTTGTTGGTACGTTTTTTAATTGAAAACTTGCAGCAACCACAAAGAACTGAAAATGTTTCATATTTTGTTCACACTCATCACATCATTCGTGTTGGAAATATGTGGATTTCCAAGTGGATGCATGGTAGGGTAGCCCAGTTGATACCGTTTCTGGCCAGAAAATATTTTGTCTGTTTTTCCGGTGAACCAAGGACAGTAAAATCTGAACCTGTCACAGAGTATTGAGTACAGGGTTCTATGCTGTAAAGGTTATCACTCAGGACTCTGAATCCTACAATCCGAGTTTAAATCTTGGACGATCCTACCATGTCAATTCATTTGCCCCGTGGAACTTGAATATAGCTGTCCAAATATTGTTGTCAGTTGAAAGTATTTGCAACACGTGAAGGAACGACAGTCAGCTGTTGCTAATTAAACGCATAATTTTTTTTTTTTCAATTTCCATGTGGATTTAGAATATGGTTCTATGGTGTAATGGTTAGCACTCTGGACTTTGAATCCAGTGATCCGAGTTCAAATCTCGGTAGAACCTTCCTATTTTTTGTGCTGAATTATTCACATGGCCAACCAATAATCTCATAATCTGCTGTTTATCCGGTGTACAAATGACAGGAAAATCGGAAGTCTACAATAATTACTCTGTATAGGGTTCTATGGTGTAATGGTTAGCACTCAGGACTCTGAATCCTGCGATCCGAGTTCAAATCTCGGTAGGACCTACCTTGATTTTGCAGTGACACACTCCTCCCCTGTCAACTTTAAAATAGTCGTGTGTGAAAGAAACAAATGGGTGGGAGTCAATAAGCATTCTTGTTACGCACGAATGGCTAGCCAACGTTAAATGCATACTATGAGTTGTTGGTACGTTTTTTAATTGAAAACTTGCAGCAACCACAAAGAACTGAAAATGTTTCATATTTTGTTCACACTCATCACATCATTCGTGTTGGAAATATGTGGATTTCCAAGTGGATGCATGGTAGGGTAGCCCAGTTGATACCGTTTCTGGCCAGAAAATATTTTGTCTGTTTTTCCGGTGAACCAAGGACAGTAAAATCTGAACCCGTCACAGAGTATTGAGTACAGGGTTCTATGCTGTAAAGGTTATCACTCAGGACTCTGAATCCTACAATCCGAGTTTAAATCTTGGACGATCCTACCATGTCAATTCATTTGCCCCGTGGAACTTGAATATAGCTGTCCAAATATTGTTGTCAGTTGAAAGTATTTGCAACACGTGAAGGAACGACAGTCAGCTGTTGCTAATTAAACGCATAATTTTTTTTTTTTCAATTTCCATGTGGATTTAGAATATGGTTCTATGGTTTAATGGTTAGCACTCTGGACTTTGAATCCAGTGATCCGAGTTCAAATCTCGGTAGAACCTTCCTATTTTTTGTGCTGAATTATTCACATGGCCAACCAATAATCTCATAATCTGCTGTTTATCCGGTGTACAAATGACAGGAAAATCGGAAGTCTACAATAATTACTCTGTATAGGGTTCTATGGTGTAATGGTTAGCACTCAGGACTCTGAATCCTGCGATCCGAGTTCAAATCTCGGTAGGACCTACCTTGATTTTGCAGTGACACACTCCTCCCCTGTCAACTTTAAAATAGTTGTGTGTGAAAGAAACAAATGGGTGGGAGTCAATAAGCACTCTTGTTACGCACGAATGGCTAGCCAACGTTAAATGCATACTATGAGTTGTTGGTACGTTTTTTAATTGAAAACTTGCAGCAACCACAAAGAACTGAAAATGTTTCATATTTTGTTCACACTCATCACATCATTCGTGTTGGAAATATGTGGATTTCCAAGTGGATGCATGGTAGGGTAGCCCAGTTGATACCGTTTCTGGCCAGAAAATATTTTGTCTGTTTTTCCGGTGAACCAAGGACAGTAAAATCTGAACCCGTCACAGAGTATTGAGTACAGGGTTCTATGCTGTAAAGGTTATCACTCAGGACTCTGAATCCTACAATCCGAGTTTAAATCTTGGACGATCCTACCATGTCAATTCATTTGCCCCGTGGAACTTGAATATAGCTGTCCAAATATTGTTGTCAGTTGAAAGTATTTGCAACACGTGAAGGAACGACAGTCAGCTGTTGCTAATTAAACGCATAATTTTTTTTTTTTCAATTTCCATGTGGATTTAGAATATGGTTCTATGGTTTAATGGTTAGCACTCTGGACTTTGAATCCAGTGATCCGAGTTCAAATCTCGGTAGAACCTTCCTATTTTTTGTGCTGAATTATTCACATGGCCAACCAATAATCTCATAATCTGCTGTTTATCCGGTGTACAAATGACAGGAAAATCGGAAGTCTACAATAATTACTCTGTATAGGGTTCTATGGTGTAATGGTTAGCACTCAGGACTCTGAATCCTGCGATCCGAGTTCAAATCTCGGCAGTGACACACTCCTCCCCTGTCAACTTTAAAATAGTTGTGTGTGAAAGAAACAAATGGGTGGGAGTCAATAAGCACTCTTGTTACGCACGAATGGCTATCCAACGATAAATGCATACTATGAGTTCCTGGTAAGTTTTTTAATTGAAAACTTGCAGCCCCACAAAGAACTGAAAATGTTTCATATTTTGTTCACATTCATCACATCATTCGTGTTGGAAATATGTGGATTTCCAAGTGGATGCATGGTAGGGTAGCCCAGTTTATACCGTTTCTGGCCAGAAAATATTTTATCTGTTTTTCCGGTGAACCAAGGACAGTAAAATCTGAACCCGTCACAGAGTATTGAGTACAGGGTTCTATGCTGTAAAGGTTATCACTCAGGACTCTGAATCCTACAATCCGAGTTTAAATCTTGGACGATCCTACCATGTCAATTCATTTGCCCCGTGGAACTTGAATATAGCTGTCCAAATATTGTTGTCAGTTGAAAGTATTTGCAACACGTGAAGGAACGACAGTCAGCTGTTGCTAATTAAACGCATAATTTTTTTTTTTTTCAATTTCCATGTGGATTTAGAATATGGTTCTATGGTTTAATGGTTAGCACTCTGGACTTTGAATCCAGTGATCCGAGTTCAAATCTCGGTAGAACCTTCCTATTTTTTGTGCTGAATTATTCACATGGCCAACCAATAATCTCATAATCTGCTGTTTATCCGGTGTACAAATGACAGGAAAATCGGAAGTCTACAATAATTACTCTGTATAGGGTTCTATGGTGTAATGGTTAGCACTCAGGACTCTGAATCCTGCGATCCGAGTTCAAATCTCGGTAGGACCTACCTTGATTTTGCAGTGACACACTCCTCCCCTGTCAACTTTAAAATAGTCGTGTGTGAAAGAAACAAATGGGTGGGAGTCAATAAGCACTCTTGTTACGCACGAATGGCTAGCCAACGTTAAATGCATACTATGAGTTGTTGGTACGTTTTTTAATTGAAAACTTGCAGCAACCACAAAGAACTGAAAATGTTTCATATTTTGTTCACACTCATCACATCATTCGTGTTGGAAATATGTGGATTTCCAAGTGGATGCATGGTAGGGTAGCCCAGTTGATACCGTTTCTGGCCAGAAAATATTTTGTCTGTTTTTCCGGTGAACCAAGGACAGTAAAATCTGAACCCGTCACAGAGTATTGAGTACAGGGTTCTATGCTGTAAAGGTTATCACTCAGGACTCTGAATCCTACAATCCGAGTTTAAATCTTGGACGATCCTACCATGTCAATTCATTTGCCCCGTGGAACTTGAATATAGCTGTCCAAATATTGTTGTCAGTTGAAAGTATTTGCAACACGTGAAGGAACGACAGTCAGCTGTTGCTAATTAAACGCATAATTTTTTTTTTTTCAATTTCCATGTGGATTTAGAATATGGTTCTATGGTTTAATGGTTAGCACTCTGGACTTTGAATCCAGTGATCCGAGTTCAAATCTCGGTAGAACCTTCCTATTTTTTGTGCTGAATTATTCACATGGCCAACCAATAATCTCATAATCTGCTGTTTATCCGGTGTACAAATGACAGGAAAATCGGAAGTCTACAATAATTACTCTGTATAGGGTTCTATGGTGTAATGGTTAGCACTCAGGACTCTGAATCCTGCGATCCGAGTTCAAATCTCGGTAGGACCTACCTTGATTTTGCAGTGACACACTCCTCCCCTGTCAACTTTAAAATAGTTGTGTGTGAAAGAAACAAATGGGTGGGAGTCAATAAGCACTCTTGTTACGCACGAATGGCTAGCCAACGTTAAATGCATACTATGAGTTGTTGGTACGTTTTTTAATTGAAAACTTGCAGCAACCACAAAGAACTGAAAATGTTTCATATTTTGTTCACACTCATCACATCATTCGTGTTGGAAATATGTGGATTTCCAAGTGGATGCATGGTAGGGTAGCCCAGTTGATACCGTTTCTGGCCAGAAAATATTTTGTCTGTTTTTCCGGTGAACCAAGGACAGTAAAATCTGAACCCGTCACAGAGTATTGAGTACAGGGTTCTATGCTGTAAAGGTTATCACTCAGGACTCTGAATCCTACAATCCGAGTTTAAATCTTGGACGATCCTACCATGTCAATTCATTTGCCCCGTGGAACTTGAATATAGCTGTCCAAATATTGTTGTCAGTTGAAAGTATTTGCAACACGTGAAGGAACGACAGTCAGCTGTTGCTAATTAAACGCATAATTTTTTTTTTTCAATTTCCATGTGGATTTAGAATATGGTTCTATGGTTTAATGGTTAGCACTCTGGACTTTGAATCCAGTGATCCGAGTTCAAATCTCGGTAGAACCTTCCTATTTTTTGTGCTGAATTATTCACATGGCCAACCAATAATCTCATAATCTGCTGTTTATCCGGTGTACAAATGACAGGAAAATCGGAAGTCTACAATAATTACTCTGTATAGGGTTCTATGGTGTAATGGTTAGCACTCAGGACTCTGAATCCTGCGATCCGAGTTCAAATCTCGGTAGGACCTACCTTGATTTTGCAGTGACACACTCCTCCCCTGTCAACTTTAAAATAGTTGTGTGTGAAAGAAACAAATGGGTGGGAGTCAATAAGCACTCTTGTTACGCACGAATGGCTATCCAACGATAAATGCATACTATGAGTTCCTGGTAAGTTTTTTAATTGAAAACTTGCAGCCCCACAAAGAACTGAAAATGTTTCATATTTTGTTCACATTCATCACATCATTCGTGTTGGAAATATGTGGATTTCCAAGTGGATGCATGGTAGGGTAGCCCAGTTTATACCGTTTCTGGCCAGAAAATATTTTATCTGTTTTTCCGGTGAACCAAGGACAGTAAAATCTGAACCCGTCACAGAGTATTGAGTACAGGGTTCTATGCTGTAAAGGTTATCACTCAGGACTCTGAATCCTACAATCCGAGTTTAAATCTTGGACGATCCTACCATGTCAATTCATTTGCCCCGTGGAACTTGAATATAGCTGTCCAAATATTGTTGTCAGTTGAAAGTATTTGCAACACGTGAAGGAACGACAGTCAGCTGTTGCTAATTAAACGCATAATTTTTTTTTTTTCAATTTCCATGTGGATTTAGAATATGGTTCTATGGTGTAATGGTTAGCACTCTGGACTTTGAATCCAGTGATCCGAGTTCAAATCTCGGTAGAACCTTCCTATTTTTTGTGCTGAATTATTCACATGGCCAACCAATAATCTCATAATCTGCTGTTTATCCGGTGTACAAATGACAGGAAAATCGGAAGTCTACAATAATTACTCTGTATAGGGTTCTATGGTGTAATGGTTAGCACTCAGGACTCTGAATCCTGCGATCCGAGTTCAAATCTCGGTAGGACCTACCTTGATTTTGCAGTGACACACTCCTCCCCTGTCAACTTTAAAATAGTCGTGTGTGAAAGAAACAAATGGGTGGGAGTCAATAAGCACTCTTGTTACGCACGAATGGCTAGCCAACGTTAAATGCATACTATGAGTTGTTGGTAAGTTTTTTAATTGAAAACTTGCAGCAACCACAAAGAACTGAAAATGTTTCATATTTTGTTCACACTCATCACATCATTCGTGTTGGAAATATGTGGATTTCCAAGTGGATGCATGGTAGGGTAGCCCAGTTGATACCGTTTCTGGCCAGAAAATATTTTGTCTGTTTTTCCGGTGAACCAAGGACAGTAAAATCTGAACCCGTCACAGAGTATTGAGTACAGGGTTCTATGCTGTAAAGGTTATCACTCAGGACTCTGAATCCTACAATCCGAGTTTAAATCTTGGACGATCCTACCATGTCAATTAATTTGCCTCGTGGAACTTGAATATAGCTGTCCAAATATTGTTGTCAGTTGAAAGTATTTGCAACACGTGAAGGAACGACAGTCAGCTGTTGCTAATTAAACGCATAATTTTTTTTTTTTCAATTTCCATGTGGATTTAGAATATGGTTCTATGGTGTAATGGTTAGCACTCTGGACTTTGAATCCAGTGATCCGAGTTCAAATCTCGGTAGAACCTTCCTATTTTTTGTGCTGAATTATTCACATGGCCAACCAATAATCTCATAATCTGCTGTTTATCCGGTGTACAAATGACAGGAAAATCGGAAGTCTACAATAATTACTCTGTATAGGGTTCTATGGTGTAATGGTTAGCACTCAGGACTCTGAATCCTGCGATCCGAGTTCAAATCTCGGTAGGACCTACCTTGATTTTGCAGTGACACACTCCTCCCCTGTCAACTTTAAAATAGTTGTGTGTGAAAGAAACAAATGGGTGGGAGTCAATAAGCACTCTTGTTACGCACGAATGGCTATCCAACGGTAAATGCATACTATGAGTTGTTGGTAAGTTTTTTAATTGAAAACTTGCAGCCCCACAAAGAACTGAAAATGTGTCATATTTTGTTCACACTCATCACATCATTCGTGTTGGAAATATGTGGATTTCCAAGTGGATGCATGGTAGGGTAGCCCAGTTGATACCGTTTCTGGCCAGAAAATATTTTGTCTGTTTTTCCGGTGAACCAAGGACAGTAAAATCTGAACCCGTCACAGAGTATTGAGTACAGGGTTCTATGCTGTAAAGGTTATCACTCAGGACTCTGAATCCTACAATCCGAGTTTAAATCTTGGACGATCCTACCATGTCAATTAATTTGCCTCGTGGAACTAGAATATAGCTGTCCAACTATTGTTGTCAGTTGAAAGTATTTGCAACACGTGAAGGAACGACAGTCCGCTGTTGCTAATTAAACGCAGAATTATTTTTTTTTTCAATTTCCATGTGGATTTAGAATATGGTTCTATGGTGTAATGGTTAGCACTCTGGACTTTGAATCCAGTGATCCGAGTTCAAATCTCGGTAGAACCTTCCTATTTTTTGTGCTGAATTATTCACATGGCCAAACAATAATCTCATAATCTGCTGTTTATCCGGTGTACAAATGACAGGAAAATCGGAAGTCTACAATAACAACTCTGTATAGGGTTCTATGGTGTAATGGTTAGCACTCAGGACTCTGAATCCTGCGATCCAAGTTCAAGTCTCGGTAGGACCTTCCTTGATTTTGCAGTGACACACTCCTCCTCCCCTGTCAACTTTAAAATAGTTGTGCGTGAAAGAAACAAGTGGGTGGGAGTCAATAAGCACTCTTGTTACGCACGAATGGCTAGCCAACGTTAAATGCATACTATGAGTTCCTGGTAAGTTTTTTAATTGAAAACTTGCAGCACCACAAAGAACTGAAAATGTTTCATATTTTGTTCACACTCATCACATCATTCGTGTTGGAAATATGTGGATTTCCAAGTGGATGCATGGTAGGATAGCCCAGTTGATACCGTTTCTGGCCAGAAAATATTTTATCTGTTTTTCCGGTGAACCAAGGACAGTAAAATCTGAACCCGTCACAGAGTATTGAGTACCGGGTTCTATGCTGTAAAGGTTATCACTCAGGACTCTGAATCCTACAATCCGAATTTAAATCTTGGACGATCCTACCATGTCAATTAATTTGCCTCGTGGAACTAGAATATAGCTGTCCAAATATTGTTGTCAGTTGAAAGTATTTGCAACACGTTAAGGAACGACAGTCCGCTGTTGCTAATTAAACGCAGAATTTTTTTTTTTCAATTTCCATGTCGATTTAGAATATGGTTCTATTGTGTAATGGTTAGCACTCTGGACTTTGAATCCTGTGATCCGAGTTCAAATCTCGGTAGAACCTTCCTATTTTTTGTGCTGAATTTTTCACATGGCCAACCAATAATCTCATAATCTGCTGTTTATCCGGTGTACAAATGACAGGAAAATCGGAAGTCTACAATAATTACTCTGTATAGGGTTCTATGGTGTAATGGTTAGCACTCAGGACTCTGAATCCTACAATCCGAGTTTAAATCTTGGACGATCCTACCATGTCAATTAATTTGCCTCGTGGAACTCGAATATAGCTGTCCAAATATTGTTGTCAGTTGAAAGTATTTGCAACACGTGAAGGAACGACAGTCCTCTGTTGCTAATTAAACGCATAATTTTTTTTTTTCAATTTCCATGTGGATTTAGAATATGGTTCTATCGTGTAATGGTTAGCACTCTGGACTTTGAATCCAGTGATCCGAGTTCAAATCTCGGTAGAACCTTCCTATTTTTTCTGCTGAATTTTTCACATGGCCAACCAATAATCTCATAATCTGCTGTTTATCCGGTGTACAAATGACAGAAAAATCGGAAGTCTACAATAATTACTCTGTATAGGGTTCTATGGTGTAATGGTTAGCACTCAGGACTCTGAATCCTGCTATCCGAGTTCAAATCTCTGTAGGACTTACCTAGATTTTGCAGTGACACACTCCTCCCCTGTCAACTTGAAAATAGTCGTGTGTGAAAGAAACAAATGGGTGGGAGTCAATAAGCGTTCTTGTTACGCACTAATGGCTAGCCAACGTTAAGTGCATACTATGAGTTCCTGGTAAGTTTTTTAATTGAAAACTTGCAGCCCCACAAAGAACTGAAAATGTTTCATATTTTGTTCACACTCATCACATCATTCGTGTTGGAAATATGTGGATTTCCAAGTGGATGCATGGTAGGGTAGCCCAGTTGATACCGTTTCTGGCCAGAAAATATTTTGTCTGTTTTTCCGGTGAACCAAGGACAGTAAAATCTGAACCCGTCACAGAGTATTGAGTACAGGGTTCTATGCTGTAAAGGTTATCACTCAGGACTCTGAATCCTACAATCCGAGTTTAAATCTTGGACGATCCTACCATGTCAATTAATTTGCCTCGTGGAACTAGAATATAGCTGTCCAAATATTGTTGTCAGTTGAAAGTATTTGCAACACGTGAAGGAACGACAGTCCGCTGTTGCTAATTAAAAGCATAATTTTTTTTTTTCAATTTCCATGTGGATTTAGAATATGGTTCTATGGTGCAATGGTTAGCACTCTGGACTTGTGATCCGAGTTCAAATCTCGGTAGAACCTTCCTATTTTTTGTGCTGAATTATTCACATGGCCAACCAATAATCTCATAATCTGCTGTTTATCCGGTGTACAAATGACAGGAAAATCGGAAGTCTACAATAAGTACTCTGTATAGGGTTCTATGGTGTAATGGTTAGCACTCAGGACTCTGAATCCTACAATCCGAGTTTAAATCTTGGACGATCCTACCATGTCAATTAATTTGCCTCGTGGAACTCGAATATAGCTGTCCAAATATTGTTGTCAGTTGAAAGTATTTGCAACACGTGAAGGAACGATGGTCCGCTGTTGCTAATTAAACGCATTATTATTTTTTTCAATTTCCATGTGGATTTAGAATATGGTTCTATGGTGTAATGGTTAGCACTCTGGACTTGTGATCCGAGTTCAAATCTCGGTAGAACCTTCCTATTTTTTGTGCTGAATTATTCACATGGCTAACCAATAATCTCATAATCTGCTGTTTATCCGGTGTACAAATGACAGGAAAATCGGAAGTCTACAACAATTACTCTGTATAGGGTTCTATGGTGTAATGGTTAGCACTCAGGACTCTGAATCCTGAGATCCGAGTTCAAATCTCGGTAGGACCTACCTTGATTTTGCAGTGACACACTCCTCCCCTGTCAACTTTAAAATAGTCGTTGGAGTCAATAAGCACTCTTGTTACGCACGAATGGCTAGCCAACCTTAAATGCATACTATGAGTTCCTGTTAATTTTTTAATTGAAAACTTGCAGCCCCACAAAGAACTGAAAATGTTTCATATTTTGTTCACACTCATCACATCATTCGTGTTGGAAATATGTGGATTTCCAAGTGGATGCATGGTAGGGTCGCCCAGTTGATACCGTTTCTGGCAAGAAAATATTTTATCTGTTTTTCCGGTGAACCAAGGACAGTAAAATCTGAACCCGTCACAGAGTATTGAGTACAGGGTTCTATGCTGTAAAGGTTATCACTCAGGACTCTGAATCCTACAATCCGAGTTTAAATCTTGGACGATCCTACCATGTCAATTAATTTGCCTCGTGGAACTAGAATATAGCTGTCCAAATATTGTTGACAGTTGAAAGTATTTGCAACACGTTAAGGAACGACAGTCCGCTGTTGCTAATTAAACACAGAATTTTTTTTTTTCAATTTCCATGTGGATTTAGAATATGGTTCTATGGTGTAATGGTTAGCACTCTGGACTTTGAATCCAGTGATCTGAGTTCAAATCTCGGTAGAACCTTCCTATTTTTTGTGCTGAATTATTCACATGGCCAAACAATAATCTCATAATCTGCTGTTTATCTGGTGTACAAATGACAGGAAAATCGGAAGTCTACAATAACTACTCTGTATAGGGTTCTATGGTGTAATGGTTAGCACTCAGGACTCTGAATCCTGCGATCCAAGTTCAAGTCTCGGTAGGACCTTCCTTGATTTTGCAGTGACACACTCCTCCTCCCCTGTCAACTTTAAAATAGTTGTGCGTGAAAGAAACAAGTGGGTGGGAGTCAATAAGCACTCTTGTTACGCACGAATGGCTAGCCAACGTTAAATGCATACTATGAGTTCCTGGTAAGTTTTTTAATTGAAAACTTGCAGCACCACAAAGAACTGAAAATGTTTCATATTTTGTTCACACTCATCACATCATTCGTGTTGGAAATATGTGGATTTCCAAGTGGATGCATGGTAGGATAGCCCAGTTGATACCGTTTCTGGCCAGAAAATATTTTATCTGTTTTTCCGGTGAACCAAGGACAGTAAAATCTGAACCCGTCACAGAGTATTGAGTACCGGGTTCTATGCTGTAAAGGTTATCACTCAGGACTCTGAATCCTACAATCCGAGTTTAAATCTTGGACGATCCTACCATGTCAATTAATTTGCCTCGTGGAACTAGAATATAGCTGTCCAAATATTGTTGTCAGTTGAAAGTATTTGCAACACGTTAAGGAACGACAGTCCGCTGTTGCTAATTAAACGCAGAATATTTTTTTTTCAATTTCCATGTCGATTTAGAATATGGTTCTATTGTGTAATGGTTAGCACTCTGGACTTTGAATCCTGTGATCCGAGTTCAAATCTCGGTAGAACCTTCCTATTTTTTGTGCTGAATTTTTCACATGGCCAACCAATAATCTCATAATCTGCTGTTTATCCGGTGTACAAATGACAGGAAAATCGGAAGTCTACAATAATTACTCTGTATAGGGTTCTATGGTGTAATGGTTAGCACTCAGGACTCTGAATCCTGCTATCCGAGTTCAAATCTCTGTAGGACCTACCTTGATTTTGCAGTGACACACTCCTCCCCTGTCAACTTTAAAATAGTTGTGCGTGAAAGAAACAAATGGGTGGGAGTCAATAGGCACTCTTGTTACGCACGAACGGTAAATGCATACTATGAGTTCCTGGTAAGTTTTTTAATTGAAAACTTGCAGCCCCACAAAGAACTGAAAATGTTTCATATTTTGTTCACACTCATCACATCATTCGTGTTGGAAATATGTGGATTTCCAAGTGGATGCATGGTAGGGTAGCCCAGTTGATACCGTTTCTGGCCAGAAAATATTTTGTCTGTTTTTCCGGTGAACCAAGGACAGTAAAATCTGAACCCGTCACAGAGTATTGAGTACAGGGTTCTATGCTGTAAACGTTATCACTCAGGACTCTGAATCCTACAATCCGAGTTTAAATCTTGGACGATCCTACCATGTCAATTAATTTGCCTCGTGGAACTCGAATATAGCTGTCCAAATATTGTTGTCAGTTGAAAGTATTTGCAACACGTGAAGGAACGACAGTCCGCTGTTGCTAATTAAACGCAGAATTATTTTTTTTTCAATTTCCATGTGGATTTAGAATATGGTTCTATGGTGTAATGGTTAGCACTCTGGACTTGTGATCCGAGTTCAAATCTCGGTAGAACCTTCCTATTTTTTGTGCTGAATTATTCACATGGCCAACCAATAA
Source organism: Oncorhynchus clarkii lewisi (assembly GCF_045791955.1). NCBI lineage: Eukaryota > Metazoa > Chordata > Actinopteri > Salmoniformes > Salmonidae > Oncorhynchus > Oncorhynchus clarkii. The sequence continues at coordinate 226,838 of NW_027257937.1, read as the reverse complement.
TCTCGTAATATGCTGTTTATCCGGTGTACAAATGACAGGAAAATCGGAAGTCTACAATAATTACTCTGTATAGGGTTCTATGGTGTAATGGTTAGCACTCAGGACTCTGAATCCTGCGATCCGAGTTCAAATCTCGTTAGGACTTACCTTGATTTTGCAGTGACACACTCCTCCCCTGTCAACTTTAAAATAGTCGTGTGTGAAAGAAACAAATGGGTGGGAGTCAATAAGCATTCTTGTTACGCACGAATGGCTAGCCAACGTTAAATGCATACTATGAGTTGTTGGTACGTTTTTTAATTGAAAACTTGCAGCAACCACAAAGAACTGAAAATGTTTCATATTTTGTTCACACTCATCACATCATTCGTGTTGGAAATATGTGGATTTCCAAGTGGATGCATGGTAGGGTAGCCCAGTTGATACCGTTTCTGGCCAGAAAATATTTTGTCTGTTTTTCCGGTGAACCAAGGACAGTAAAATCTGAACCTGTCACAGAGTATTGAGTACAGGGTTCTATGCTGTAAAGGTTATCACTCAGGACTCTGAATCCTACAATCCGAGTTTAAATCTTGGACGATCCTACCATGTCAATTCATTTGCCCCGTGGAACTTGAATATAGCTGTCCAAATATTGTTGTCAGTTGAAAGTATTTGCAACACGTGAAGGAACGACAGTCAGCTGTTGCTAATTAAACGCATAATTTTTTTTTTTTCAATTTCCATGTGGATTTAGAATATGGTTCTATGGTGTAATGGTTAGCACTCTGGACTTTGAATCCAGTGATCCGAGTTCAAATCTCGGTAGAACCTTCCTATTTTTTGTGCTGAATTATTCACATGGCCAACCAATAATCTCATAATCTGCTGTTTATCCGGTGTACAAATGACAGGAAAATCGGAAGTCTACAATAATTACTCTGTATAGGGTTCTATGGTGTAATGGTTAGCACTCAGGACTCTGAATCCTGCGATCCGAGTTCAAATCTCGGTAGGACCTACCTTGATTTTGCAGTGACACACTCCTCCCCTGTCAACTTTAAAATAGTCGTGTGTGAAAGAAACAAATGGGTGGGAGTCAATAAGCATTCTTGTTACGCACGAATGGCTAGCCAACGTTAAATGCATACTATGAGTTGTTGGTACGTTTTTTAATTGAAAACTTGCAGCAACCACAAAGAACTGAAAATGTTTCATATTTTGTTCACACTCATCACATCATTCGTGTTGGAAATATGTGGATTTCCAAGTGGATGCATGGTAGGGTAGCCCAGTTGATACCGTTTCTGGCCAGAAAATATTTTGTCTGTTTTTCCGGTGAACCAAGGACAGTAAAATCTGAACCCGTCACAGAGTATTGAGTACAGGGTTCTATGCTGTAAAGGTTATCACTCAGGACTCTGAATCCTACAATCCGAGTTTAAATCTTGGACGATCCTACCATGTCAATTCATTTGCCCCGTGGAACTTGAATATAGCTGTCCAAATATTGTTGTCAGTTGAAAGTATTTGCAACACGTGAAGGAACGACAGTCAGCTGTTGCTAATTAAACGCATAATTTTTTTTTTTCAATTTCCATGTGGATTTAGAATATGGTTCTATGGTGTAATGGTTAGCACTCTGGACTTTGAATCCAGTGATCCGAGTTCAAATCTCGGTAGAACCTTCCTATTTTTTGTGCTGAATTATTCACATGGCCAACCAATAATCTCATAATCTGCTGTTTATCCGGTGTACAAATGACAGGAAAATCGGAAGTCTACAATAATTACTCTGTATAGGGTTCTATGGTGTAATGGTTAGCACTCAGGACTCTGAATCCTGCGATCCGAGTTCAAATCTCGGTAGGACCTACCTTGATTTTGCAGTGACACACTCCTCCCCTGTCAACTTTAAAATAGTCGTGTGTGAAAGAAACAAATGGGTGGGAGTCAATAAGCACTCTTGTTACGCACGAATGGCTAGCCAACGTTAAATGCATACTATGAGTTGTTGGTACGTTTTTTAATTGAAAACTTGCAGCAACCACAAAGAACTGAAAATGTTTCATATTTTGTTCACACTCATCACATCATTCGTGTTGGAAATATGTGGATTTCCAAGTGGATGCATGGTAGGGTAGCCCAGTTGATACCGTTTCTGGCCAGAAAATATTTTGTCTGTTTTTCCGGTGAACCAAGGACAGTAAAATCTGAACCCGTCACAGAGTATTGAGTACAGGGTTCTATGCTGTAAAGGTTATCACTCAGGACTCTGAATCCTACAATCCGAGTTTAAATCTTGGACGATCCTACCATGTCAATTCATTTGCCCCGTGGAACTTGAATATAGCTGTCCAAATATTGTTGTCAGTTGAAAGTATTTGCAACACGTGAAGGAACGACAGTCAGCTGTTGCTAATTAAACGCATAATTTTTTTTTTTTCAATTTCCATGTGGATTTAGAATATGGTTCTATGGTTTAATGGTTAGCACTCTGGACTTTGAATCCAGTGATCCGAGTTCAAATCTCGGTAGAACCTTCCTATTTTTTGTGCTGAATTATTCACATGGCCAACCAATAATCTCATAATCTGCTGTTTATCCGGTGTACAAATGACAGGAAAATCGGAAGTCTACAATAATTACTCTGTATAGGGTTCTATGGTGTAATGGTTAGCACTCAGGACTCTGAATCCTGCGATCCGAGTTCAAATCTCGGTAGGACCTACCTTGATTTTGCAGTGACACACTCCTCCCCTGTCAACTTTAAAATAGTCGTGTGTGAAAGAAACAAATGGGTGGGAGTCAATAAGCATTCTTGTTACGCACGAATGGCTAGCCAACGTTAAATGCATACTATGAGTTGTTGGTACGTTTTTTAATTGAAAACTTGCAGCAACCACAAAGAACTGAAAATGTTTCATATTTTGTTCACACTCATCACATCATTCGTGTTGGAAATATGTGGATTTCCAAGTGGATGCATGGTAGGGTAGCCCAGTTGATACCGTTTCTGGCCAGAAAATATTTTGTCTGTTTTTCCGGTGAACCAAGGACAGTAAAATCTGAACCCGTCACAGAGTATTGAGTACAGGGTTCTATGCTGTAAAGGTTATCACTCAGGACTCTGAATCCTACAATCCGAGTTTAAATCTTGGACGATCCTACCATGTCAATTCATTTGCCCCGTGGAACTTGAATATAGCTGTCCAAATATTGTTGTCAGTTGAAAGTATTTGCAACACGTGAAGGAACGACAGTCAGCTGTTGCTAATTAAACGCATAATTTTTTTTTTTCAATTTCCATGTGGATTTAGAATATGGTTCTATGGTGTAATGGTTAGCACTCTGGACTTTGAATCCAGTGATCCGAGTTCAAATCTCGGTAGAACCTTCCTATTTTTTGTGCTGAATTATTCACATGGCCAACCAATAATCTCATAATCTGCTGTTTATCCGGTGTACAAATGACAGGAAAATCGGAAGTCTACAATAATTACTCTGTATAGGGTTCTATGGTGTAATGGTTAGCACTCAGGACTCTGAATCCTGCGATCCGAGTTCAAATCTCGGTAGGACCTACCTTGATTTTGCAGTGACACACTCCTCCCCTGTCAACTTTAAAATAGTCGTGTGTGAAAGAAACAAATGGGTGGGAGTCAATAAGCACTCTTGTTACGCACGAATGGCTAGCCAACGTTAAATGCATACTATGAGTTGTTGGTACGTTTTTTAATTGAAAACTTGCAGCAACCACAAAGAACTGAAAATGTTTCATATTTTGTTCACACTCATCACATCATTCGTGTTGGAAATATGTGGATTTCCAAGTGGATGCATGGTAGGGTAGCCCAGTTGATACCGTTTCTGGCCAGAAAATATTTTGTCTGTTTTTCCGGTGAACCAAGGACAGTAAAATCTGAACCCGTCACAGAGTATTGAGTACAGGGTTCTATGCTGTAAAGGTTATCACTCAGGACTCTGAATCCTACAATCCGAGTTTAAATCTTGGACGATCCTACCATGTCAATTCATTTGCCCCGTGGAACTTGAATATAGCTGTCCAAATATTGTTGTCAGTTGAAAGTATTTGCAACACGTGAAGGAACGACAGTCAGCTGTTGCTAATTAAACGCATAATTTTTTTTTTTTCAATTTCCATGTGGATTTAGAATATGGTTCTATGGTTTAATGGTTAGCACTCTGGACTTTGAATCCAGTGATCCGAGTTCAAATCTCGGTAGAACCTTCCTATTTTTTGTGCTGAATTATTCACATGGCCAACCAATAATCTCATAATCTGCTGTTTATCCGGTGTACAAATGACAGGAAAATCGGAAGTCTACAATAATTACTCTGTATAGGGTTCTATGGTGTAATGGTTAGCACTCAGGACTCTGAATCCTGCGATCCGAGTTCAAATCTCGGTAGGACCTACCTTGATTTTGCAGTGACACACTCCTCCCCTGTCAACTTTAAAATAGTTGTGTGTGAAAGAAACAAATGGGTGGGAGTCAATAAGCACTCTTGTTACGCACGAATGGCTAGCCAACGTTAAATGCATACTATGAGTTGTTGGTACGTTTTTTAATTGAAAACTTGCAGCAACCACAAAGAACTGAAAATGTTTCATATTTTGTTCACACTCATCACATCATTCGTGTTGGAAATATGTGGATTTCCAAGTGGATGCATGGTAGGGTAGCCCAGTTGATACCGTTTCTGGCCAGAAAATATTTTGTCTGTTTTTCCGGTGAACCAAGGACAGTAAAATCTGAACCCGTCACAGAGTATTGAGTACAGGGTTCTATGCTGTAAAGGTTATCACTCAGGACTCTGAATCCTACAATCCGAGTTTAAATCTTGGACGATCCTACCATGTCAATTCATTTGCCCCGTGGAACTTGAATATAGCTGTCCAAATATTGTTGTCAGTTGAAAGTATTTGCAACACGTGAAGGAACGACAGTCAGCTGTTGCTAATTAAACGCATAATTTTTTTTTTTTCAATTTCCATGTGGATTTAGAATATGGTTCTATGGTGTAATGGTTAGCACTCTGGACTTTGAATCCAGTGATCCGAGTTCAAATCTCGGTAGAACCTTCCTATTTTTTGTGCTGAATTATTCACATGGCCAACCAATAATCTCATAATCTGCTGTTTATCCGGTGTACAAATGACAGGAAAATCGGAAGTCTACAATAATTACTCTGTATAGGGTTCTATGGTGTAATGGTTAGCACTCAGGACTCTGAATCCTGCGATCCGAGTTCAAATCTCGGTAGGACCTACCTTGATTTTGCAGTGACACACTCCTCCCCTGTCAACTTTAAAATAGTCGTGTGTGAAAGAAACAAATGGGTGGGAGTCAATAAGCACTCTTGTTACGCACGAATGGCTAGCCAACGTTAAATGCATACTATGAGTTGTTGGTACGTTTTTTAATTGAAAACTTGCAGCAACCACAAAGAACTGAAAATGTTTCATATTTTGTTCACACTCATCACATCATTCGTGTTGGAAATATGTGGATTTCCAAGTGGATGCATGGTAGGGTAGCCCAGTTGATACCGTTTCTGGCCAGAAAATATTTTGTCTGTTTTTCCGGTGAACCAAGGACAGTAAAATCTGAACCCGTCACAGAGTATTGAGTACAGGGTTCTATGCTGTAAAGGTTATCACTCAGGACTCTGAATCCTACAATCCGAGTTTAAATCTTGGACGATCCTACCATGTCAATTCATTTGCCCCGTGGAACTTGAATATAGCTGTCCAAATATTGTTGTCAGTTGAAAGTATTTGCAACACGTGAAGGAACGACAGTCAGCTGTTGCTAATTAAACGCATAATTTTTTTTTTTTCAATTTCCATGTGGATTTAGAATATGGTTCTATGGTTTAATGGTTAGCACTCTGGACTTTGAATCCAGTGATCCGAGTTCAAATCTCGGTAGAACCTTCCTATTTTTTGTGCTGAATTATTCACATGGCCAACCAATAATCTCATAATCTGCTGTTTATCCGGTGTACAAATGACAGGAAAATCGGAAGTCTACAATAATTACTCTGTATAGGGTTCTATGGTGTAATGGTTAGCACTCAGGACTCTGAATCCTGCGATCCGAGTTCAAATCTCGGTAGGACCTACCTTGATTTTGCAGTGACACACTCCTCCCCTGTCAACTTTAAAATAGTTGTGTGTGAAAGAAACAAATGGGTGGGAGTCAATAAGCACTCTTGTTACGCACGAATGGCTATCCAACGATAAATGCATACTATGAGTTCCTGGTAAGTTTTTTAATTGAAAACTTGCAGCCCCACAAAGAACTGAAAATGTTTCATATTTTGTTCACATTCATCACATCATTCGTGTTGGAAATATGTGGATTTCCAAGTGGATGCATGGTAGGGTAGCCCAGTTGATACCGTTTCTGGCCAGAAAATATTTTATCTGTTTTTCCGGTGAACCAAGGACAGTAAAATCTGAACCCGTCACAGAGTATTGAGTACAGGGTTCTATGCTGTAAAGGTTATCACTCAGGACTCTGAATCCTACAATCCGAGTTTAAATCTTGGACGATCCTACCATGTCAATTCATTTGCCCCGTGGAACTTGAATATAGCTGTCCAAATATTGTTGTCAGTTGAAAGTATTTGCAACACGTGAAGGAACGACAGTCAGCTGTTGCTAATTAAACGCATAATTTTTTTTTTTTCAATTTCCATGTGGATTTAGAATATGGTTCTATGGTGTAATGGTTAGCACTCTGGACTTTGAATCCAGTGATCCGAGTTCAAATCTCGGTAGAACCTTCCTATTTTTTGTGCTGAATTATTCACATGGCCAACCAATAATCTCATAATCTGCTGTTTATCCGGTGTACAAATGACAGGAAAATCGGAAGTCTACAATAATTACTCTGTATAGGGTTCTATGGTGTAATGGTTAGCACTCAGGACTCTGAATCCTGCGATCCGAGTTCAAATCTCGGTAGGACCTACCTTGATTTTGCAGTGACACACTCCTCCCCTGTCAACTTTAAAATAGTCGTGTGTGAAAGAAACAAATGGGTGGGAGTCAATAAGCACTCTTGTTACGCACGAATGGCTAGCCAACGTTAAATGCATACTATGAGTTGTTGGTACGTTTTTTAATTGAAAACTTGCAGCAACCACAAAGAACTGAAAATGTTTCATATTTTGTTCACACTCATCACATCATTCGTGTTGGAAATATGTGGATTTCCAAGTGGATGCATGGTAGGGTAGCCCAGTTGATACCGTTTCTGGCCAGAAAATATTTTGTCTGTTTTTCCGGTGAACCAAGGACAGTAAAATCTGAACCCGTCACAGAGTATTGAGTACAGGGTTCTATGCTGTAAAGGTTATCACTCAGGACTCTGAATCCTACAATCCGAGTTTAAATCTTGGACGATCCTACCATGTCAATTCATTTGCCCCGTGGAACTTGAATATAGCTGTCCAAATATTGTTGTCAGTTGAAAGTATTTGCAACACGTGAAGGAACGACAGTCAGCTGTTGCTAATTAAACGCATAATTTTTTTTTTTCAATTTCCATGTGGATTTAGAATATGGTTCTATGGTGTAATGGTTAGCACTCTGGACTTTGAATCCAGTGATCCGAGTTCAAATCTCGGTAGAACCTTCCTATTTTTTGTGCTGAATTATTCACATGGCCAACCAATAATCTCATAATCTGCTGTTTATCCGGTGTACAAATGACAGGAAAATCGGAAGTCTACAATAATTACTCTGTATAGGGTTCTATGGTGTAATGGTTAGCACTCAGGACTCTGAATCCTGCGATCCGAGTTCAAATCTCGGTAGGACCTACCTTGATTTTGCAGTGACACACTCCTCCCCTGTCAACTTTAAAATAGTCGTGTGTGAAAGAAACAAATGGGTGGGAGTCAATAAGCACTCTTGTTACGCACGAATGGCTAGCCAACGTTAAATGCATACTATGAGTTGTTGGTACGTTTTTTAATTGAAAACTTGCAGCAACCACAAAGAACTGAAAATGTTTCATATTTTGTTCACACTCATCACATCATTCGTGTTGGAAATATGTGGATTTCCAAGTGGATGCATGGTAGGGTAGCCCAGTTGATACCGTTTCTGGCCAGAAAATATTTTGTCTGTTTTTCCGGTGAACCAAGGACAGTAAAATCTGAACCCGTCACAGAGTATTGAGTACAGGGTTCTATGCTGTAAAGGTTATCACTCAGGACTCTGAATCCTACAATCCGAGTTTAAATCTTGGACGATCCTACCATGTCAATTCATTTGCCCCGTGGAACTTGAATATAGCTGTCCAAATATTGTTGTCAGTTGAAAGTATTTGCAACACGTGAAGGAACGACAGTCAGCTGTTGCTAATTAAACGCATAATTTTTTTTTTTTCAATTTCCATGTGGATTTAGAATATGGTTCTATGGTTTAATGGTTAGCACTCTGGACTTTGAATCCAGTGATCCGAGTTCAAATCTCGGTAGAACCTTCCTATTTTTTGTGCTGAATTATTCACATGGCCAACCAATAATCTCATAATCTGCTGTTTATCCGGTGTACAAATGACAGGAAAATCGGAAGTCTACAATAATTACTCTGTATAGGGTTCTATGGTGTAATGGTTAGCACTCAGGACTCTGAATCCTGCGATCCGAGTTCAAATCTCGGTAGGACCTACCTTGATTTTGCAGTGACACACTCCTCCCCTGTCAACTTTAAAATAGTTGTGTGTGAAAGAAACAAATGGGTGGGAGTCAATAAGCACTCTTGTTACGCACGAATGGCTATCCAACGATAAATGCATACTATGAGTTCCTGGTAAGTTTTTTAATTGAAAACTTGCAGCCCCACAAAGAACTGAAAATGTTTCATATTTTGTTCACATTCATCACATCATTCGTGTTGGAAATATGTGGATTTCCAAGTGGATGCATGGTAGGGTAGCCCAGTTTATACCGTTTCTGGCCAGAAAATATTTTATCTGTTTTTCCGGTGAACCAAGGACAGTAAAATCTGAACCCGTCACAGAGTATTGAGTACAGGGTTCTATGCTGTAAAGGTTATCACTCAGGACTCTGAATCCTACAATCCGAGTTTAAATCTTGGACGATCCTACCATGTCAATTCATTTGCCCCGTGGAACTTGAATATAGCTGTCCAAATATTGTTGTCAGTTGAAAGTATTTGCAACACGTGAAGGAACGACAGTCAGCTGTTGCTAATTAAACGCATAATTTTTTTTTTTTCAATTTCCATGTGGATTTAGAATATGGTTCTATGGTGTAATGGTTAGCACTCTGGACTTTGAATCCAGTGATCCGAGTTCAAATCTCGGTAGAACCTTCCTATTTTTTGTGCTGAATTATTCACATGGCCAACCAATAATCTCATAATCTGCTGTTTATCCGGTGTACAAATGACAGGAAAATCGGAAGTCTACAATAATTACTCTGTATAGGGTTCTACGGTGTAATGGTTAGCACTCAGGACTCTGAATCCTGCGATCCGAGTTCAAATCTCGGTAGCACCTACCTTGATTTTGCAGTGACACACTCCTCCCCTGTCAACTTTAAAATAGTCGTGTGTGAAAGAAACAAATGGGTGGGAGTCAATAAGCATTCTTGTTACGCACTAATGGCTAGCCTACAGTAAATGCATACTATGAGTTCCTGGTAAGTTTTTTAATTGAAAACTTGCAGCCCCACAAAGAACTGAAAATGTTTCATATTTTGTTCACACTCATCACATAATTCGTGTTGGAAATATGTGGATTTCCAAGTGGATGCATGGTAGGGTAGCCCAGTTGATACCGTTTCTGGCAAGAAAATATTTTATCTGTTTTTCCGGTGAACCAAGGACAGTAAAATCTGAACCCGTCACAGAGTATTGAGTACAGGGTTCTATGCTGTAAAGGTTATCACTCAGGACTCTGAATCCTACAATCCGAGTTTAAATCTTGGACGATCCTACCATGTCAATTAATTTGCCTCGTGGAACTCGAATATAGCTGTCCAAATATTGTTGTCAGTTGAAAGTATTTGCAACACGTGAAGGAACGACAGTCCGCTGTTGCTAATTTAAACGCAGATTATTTTTTTTTTCAATTTCCATGTGGATTTAGAATATGGTTCTATGATGTAATGGTTAGCACTCTGGACTTTGAATCCAGTGATCCGAGTTCAAATCTCGGTAGAACCTTCCTTTTTTTTTGTGCTGAATTATTCACATGGCCAACCAATAATCTCATAATCTGCTGTTTATCCGGTGTACAAATGACAGGGAAATCGGAAGTCTACAATAATTACTCTGTATAGGGTTCAATGGTGTAATGGTTAGCACTCAGGACTCTGAATCCTGCGATCCGAGTTCAAATCTCGGTAGGACCTACCTTGATTTTGCAGTGACACACTCCTCCCCTGTCAACTTTAAAATGGTTGTGTGTGAAAGAAACAAATGGGTGGGAGTCAATAAGCATTCTTGTTACGCACTAATGGCTAGCCTACAGTAAATGCATACTATGAGTTGTTGGTAAGTTTTTTAATTGAAAACTTGCAGCCCCACAAAGAACTGAAAATGTTTCATATTTTGTTCACACTCATCACATAATTCGTGTTGGAAATATGTGGATTTCCAAGTGGATGCATGGTAGGGTAGCCCAGTTGATACCGTTTCTGGCAAGAAAATATTTTATCTGTTTTTCCGGTGAACCAAGGACAGTAAAATCTGAACCCGTCACAGAGTATTGAGTACAGGGTTCTATGCTGTAAAGGTTATCACTCAGGACTCTGAATCCTACAATCCGAGTTTAAATCTTGGACGATCCTACCATGTCAATTAATTTGCCTCGTGGAACTCGAATATAGCTGTCCAAATATTGTTGTCAGTTGAAAGTATTTGCAACACGTGAAGGAACGACAGTCCGCTGTTGCTAATTTAAACGCAGATTATTTTTTTTTTCAATTTCCATGTGGATTTAGAATATGGTTCTATGATGTAATGGTTAGCACTCTGGACTTTGAATCCAGTGATCCGAGTTCAAATCTCGGTAGAACCTTCCTTTTTTTTTGTGCTGAATTATTCACATGGCCAACCAATAATCTCATAATCTGCTGTTTATCCGGTGTACAAATGACAGGGAAATCGGAAGTCTACAATAATTACTCTGTATAGGGTTCAATGGTGTAATGGTTAGCACTCAGGACTCTGAATCCTGCGATCCGAGTTCAAATCTCGGTAGGACCTACCTTGATTTTGCAGTGACACACTCCTCCCCTGTCAACTTTAAAATGGTTGTGTGTGAAAGAAACAAATGGGTGGGAGTCAATAAGCACTCTTGTTACGCACGAATGGCTATCCAACGATAAATGCATACTATGAGTTGTTGGTAAGTTTTTTAATTGAAAACTTGCAGCCCCACAAAGAACTGAAAATGTTTCATATTTTGTTCACACTCATCACATCATTCGTGTTGGAAATATGTGGATTTCCAAGTGGATGCATGGTAGGGTAGACCAGTTGATACCGTTTCTGGCCAGAAAATATTTTATCTGTTTTTCCGGTTAACCAAGGACAGTAAAATCTGAACCCGTCACAGAGTATTGAGTACAGGGTTCTATGCTGTAAAGGTTATCACTCAGGACTCTGAATCCTACAATCCGAGTTTAAATCTTGGACGATCCTACCATGTCAATTCATTTGCCCCGTGGAACTTGAATATAGCTGTCCAAATATTGTTGTCAGTTGAAAGTATTTGCAACACGTGAAGGAACGACAGTCCGCTGTTGCTAATTAAACGCATCATTTTTTTTTTTTCAATTTCCATGTGGATTTAGAATATGGTTCTATGGTGTAATGGTTAGCACTCTGGACTTTGAATCCAGTGATCCGAGTTCAAATCTCGGTAGAACCTTCCTATTTTTTGTGCTGAATTATTCACATGGCCAACCAATAATCTCATAATCTGCTGTTTATCCGGTGTACAAATTACAGGAAAATCGGAAGTCTACAATAATTACTCTGTATAGGGTTCTACGGTGTAATGGTTAGCACTCAGGACTCTGAATCCTGCGATCCGAGTTCAAATCTCGGTAGCACCTACCTTGATTTTGCAGTGACACACTCCTCCCCTGTCAACTTTAAAATAGTCGTGTGTGAAAGAAACAAATGGGTGGGAGTCAATAAGCATTCTTGTTACGCACTAATGGCTAGCCTACAGTAAATGCATACTATGAGTTCCTGGTAAGTTTTTTAATTGAAAACTTGCAGCCCCACAAAGAACTGAAAATGTTTCATATTTTGTTCACACTCATCACATCATTCGTGTTGGAAATATGTGGATTTCCAAGTGGATGGATGCATGGTAGGGTAGCCCAGTTGATACCGTTTCTGGCCAGAAAATATTTTATCTGTTTTCCCGGGGAACCAAGGACAGTAAAATCTGAACCCGTCACAGAGTATTGAGTACAGGGTTCTATGCTGTAAAGGTTATCACTCAGGACTCTGAATCCTACAATCCGAGTTTAAATCTTGAACGATCCTACCATGCCAATTAATTTGCCTCGTGGAACTCGAATATAGCTGTCCAAATATTGTTGTCAGTTGAAAGTATTTGCAACACGTGAAGGAACGACAGTCCGCTGTTGCTAATTTAAACGCAGATTATTTTTTTTTTCAATTTCCATGTGGATTTAGAATATGGTTCTATGATGTAGTGGTTAGCACTCTGGACTTTGAATCCAGTGATCCGAGTTCAAATCTCGGTAGAACCTTCCTTTTTTTTTGTGCTGAATTATTCACATGGCCAACCAATAATCTCATAATCTGCTGTTTATCCGGTGTACAAATGACAGGGAAATCGGAAGTCTACAATAATTACTCTGTATAGGGTTCAATGGTGTAATGGTTAGCACTCAGGACTCTGAATCCTGCGATCCGAGTTCAAATCTCGGTAGGACCTACTTTGATTTTGCAGTGACACACTCCTCCCCTGTCAACTTTAAAATGGTTGTGTGTGAAAGAAACAAATGGGTGGGAGTCAATAAGCACTCTTGTTACGCACGAATGGCTATCCAACGATAAATGCATACTATGAGTTGTTGGTAAGTTTTTTAATTGAAAACTTGCAGCCCCACAAAGAACTGAAAATGTTTCATATTTTGTTCACACTCATCACATCATTCGTGTTGGAAATATGTGGATTTCCAAGTGGATGCATGGTAGGGTAGACCAGTTGATACCGTTTCTGGCCAGAAAATATTTTATCTGTTTTTCCGGTTAACCAAGGACAGTAAAATCTGAACCCGTCACAGAGTATTGAGTACAGGGTTCTATGCTGTAAAGGTTATCACTCAGGACTCTGAATCCTACAATCCGAGTTTAAATCTTGGACGATCCTACCATGTCAATTCATTTGCCCCGTGGAACTTGAATATAGCTGTCCAAATATTGTTGTCAGTTGAAAGTATTTGCAACACGTGAAGGAACGACAGTCCGCTGTTGCTAATTAAACGCATCATTTTTTTTTTTTCAATTTCCATGTGGATTTAGAATATGGTTCTATGGTGTAATGGTTAGCACTCTGGACTTTGAATCCAGTGATCCGAGTTCAAATCTCGGTAGAACCTTCCTATTTTTTGTGCTGAATTATTCACATGGCCAACCAATAATCTCATAATCTGCTGTTTATCCGGTGTACAAATTACAGGAAAATCGGAAGTCTACAATAATTACTCTGTATAGGGTTCTACGGTGTAATGGTTAGCACTCAGGACTCTGAATCCTGCGATCCGAGTTCAAATCTCGGTAGCACCTACCTTGATTTTGCAGTGACACACTCCTCCCCTGTCAACTTTAAAATAGTCGTGTGTGAAAGAAACAAATGGGTGGGAGTCAATAAGCATTCTTGTTACGCACTAATGGCTAGCCTACAGTAAATGCATACTATGAGTTCCTGGTAAGTTTTTTAATTGAAAACTTGCAGCCCCACAAAGAACTGAAAATGTTTCATATTTTGTTCACACTCATCACATCATTCGTGTTGGAAATATGTGGATTTCCAAGTGGATGGATGCATGGTAGGGTAGCCCAGTTGATACCGTTTCTGGCCAGAAAATATTTTATCTGTTTTCCCGGGGAACCAAGGACAGTAAAATCTGAACCCGTCACAGAGTATTGAGTACAGGGTTCTATGCTGTAAAGGTTATCACTCAGGACTCTGAATCCTACAATCCGAGTTTAAATCTTGAACGATCCTACCATGCCAATTAATTTGCCTCGTGGAACTCGAATATAGCTGTCCAAATATTGTTGTCAGTTGAAAGTATTTGCAACACGTGAAGGAACGACAGTCCGCTGTTGCTAATTTAAACGCAGATTATTATTTTTTTCAATTTCCATGTGGATTTAGAATATGGTTCTATGATGTAGTGGTTAGCACTCTGGACTTTGAATCCAGTGATCCGAGTTCAAATCTCGGTAGAACCTTCCTAGTTTTTGTGCTGAATTATTCACATGGCCAACCAATAATCTCATAATCTGCTGTTTATCCGGTGTACAAATGACAGGAAAATCGGAAGTCTACAATAATTACGCTGTATAGGGTTCTATGGTGTAATGGTTAGCACTCATGACTCTGAATCCTGTGATCTGACTTCAAATCTCAGTAGGACATACCTTGATTTTGCAGTGACACACTCCTCCCCTGTCAACTTTAAAATAGTCGTGTGTGAAAGAAACAAATGGGTGGGAGTCAATAAGCACTCTTGTTACGCACAAATGGCTAGCCTACGGTAAATGCATACTATGAGTTCCTGGTAAGTTTTTTAATTGAAAACTTGCAGCCCCACAAAGAACTGAAAATGTTTCATATTTTGTTCACACTCATCACATCATTCGTGTTGGAAATATGTGGATTTCCAAGTGGATGCATGGTAGGGTAGCCCAGTTGATACCGTTTCTGGCCAGAAAATATTTTATCTGTTTTTCCGGTGAACCAAGGACAGTAAAATCTGAACCCGTCACAGAGTATTGAGTACAGGGTTCTATGCTGTAAAGGTTATCACTGAGGACTCTGCATCCTACAATCCGAGTTTAAATCTTGAACGATCCTACCAAGTCAATTAATTTGCATCGTGGAACTTGAATATAGCTGTCCAAATATTGTTGTCAGTTGAAAGTATTTGCAACACGTGAAGGAACGACAGTCCGCTGTTGCTAATTTAAACGCAGATTTTTTTTTTTTTCAATTTCCATGTGGATTTAGAATATGGTTCTATGATGTAATGGTTAGCACTCTGGACTTTGAATCCAGTGATCCGAGTTCAAATCTCGGTAGAACCTTCCTTTTTTTTTGTGCTGAATTATTCACATGGCCAACCAATAATCTCATAATCTGCTGTTTATCCGGTGTACAAATGACAGGGAAATCGGAAGTCTACAATAATTGCTCTGTATAGGGTTCTATGGTGTAATGGTTAGCACTCAGGACTCTGAATCCTGCGATCCGAGTTCAAATCTCGGTAGGACCTACCTTGGTTTTGCAGTGACACACTCCTCCCCTGTCAACTTTAAAATAGTCGTGTGTGAAAGAAACAAATGGGTGGGAGTCAATAAGCACTCTTGTTACGCACGAATGGCTAGCCAACGTTAAATGCATACTATGAGTTGTTGGTACGTTTTTTAATTGAAAACTTGCAGCAACCACAAAGAACTGAAAATGTTTCATATTTTGTTCACACTCATCACATAATTCGTGTTGGAAATATGTGGATTTCCAAGTGGATGCATGGTAGGGTAGCCCAGTTGATACCGTTTCTGGCCAGAAAATATTTTATCTGTTTTTCCGGTGAACCAAGGACAGTAAAATCTGAACCCGTCACAGAGTATTGAGTACAGGGTTCTATGCTGTAAAGGTTATCACTCAGGACTCTGAATCCTACAATCCGAGTTTAAATCTTGGACGATCCTACCATGTCAATTAATTTGCCTGGTGGAACTCGAATATAGCTGTCCAAATATTGTTGTCAGTTGAAAGTATTTGCAACACGTGAAGGAACGACAGTCCGTTGTTGCTAATGAAACGCAGAGTTTTTTTTTTTAAAATTTCAATGTGGATTTAGAATGTGGTTCTATGGTTTAATGGTTAGCACTCTGGACTTTGAATCCAGTGATCCGAGTTCAAATCTCGGTAGAACCTTCCTATTTTTTGTGCTGAATTATTCACATGGCCAACCAATAATCTCATAATCTGCTGTTTATCCGGTGTACAAATGACAGGAAAATCGGAAGTCTACAATAATCACTCTGTATAGGGTTCTATGGTGTAATGGTTAGCACTCAGGACTCTGAATCCTGCGATCCGAGTTCAAATCTCGGTAGGACCTACCTTGATTTTGCAGTGACACACTCCTCCCCTGTCAACTTTAAAATAGTTGTGTGTGAAAGAAACAAATGGGTGGGAGTCAATAAGCACTCTTGTTACGCACGAATGGCTATCCAACGATAAATGCATACTATGAGTTGTTGGTAAGTTTTTTAATTGAAAACTTGCAGCCCCACAAAGAACTGAAAATGTTTCATATTTTGTTCACATTCATCACATCATTCGTGTTGGAAATATGTGGATTTCCAAGTGGATGCATGGTAGGGTAGCCCAGTTGATACCGTTTCTGGCCAGAAAATATTTTGTCTGTTTTTCCGGTGAACCAAGGACAGTAAAATCTGAACCCGTCACAGAGTATTGAGTACAGGGTTATATGCTGTAAAGGTTATCACTCAGGACTCTGAATCCTACAATCCGAGTTTAAATCTTGGACGATCCTACCATGTCAATTAATTTGCCTCGTGGAACTAGAATATAGCTGTCCAAATATTGTTGTCAGTTGAAAGTATTTGCAACACGTGAAGGAACGACAGTCCGTTGTTGCTAATGAAACGCAGAGTTTTTTTTTTTTTAATTTCCATGTGGATTTAGAATGTGGTTCTATGGTTTAATGGTTAGCACTCTGGACTTTGAATCCAGTGATCCGAGTTCAAATCTCGGTAGAACCTTCCTATTTTTTGTGCTGAATTATTCACATGGCCAACCAATAATCTCATAATCTGCTGTTTATCCGGTGTACAAATGACAGGAAAATCGGAAGTCTACAATAATCACTCTGTATAGGGTTCTATGGTGTAATGGTTAGCACTCAGGACTCTGAATCCTGCGATCCGAGTTCAAATCTCGGTAGGACCTACCTTGATTTTGCAGTGACACACTCCTCCCCTGTCAACTTTAAAATAGTTGTGTGTGAAAGAAACAAATGGGTGGGAGTCAATAAGCACTCTTGTTACGCACGAATGGCTATCCAACGATAAATGCATACTATGAGTTGTTGGTAAGTTTTTTAATTGAAAACTTGCAGCCCCACAAAGAACTGAAAATGTTTCATATTTTGTTCACATTCATCACATCATTCGTGTTGGAAATATGTGGATTTCCAAGTGGATGCATGGTAGGGTAGCCCAGTTGATACCGTTTCTGGCCAGAAAATATTTTGTCTGTTTTTCCGGTGAACCAAGGACAGTAAAATCTGAACCCGTCACAGAGTATTGAGTACAGGGTTCTATGCTGTAAAGGTTATCACTCAGGACTCTGAATCCTACAATCCGAGTTTAAATCTTGGACGATCCTACCATGTCAATTAATTTGCCTGGTAGAACTCGAATATAGCTGTCCAAATATTGTTGTCAGTTGAAAGTATTTGCAACACGTGAAGGAACGACAGTCCGTTGTTGCTAATGAAACGCAGAGTTTTTTTTTTTTAATTTCCATGTGGATTTAGAATGTGGTTCTATGGTTTAATGGTTAGCACTCTGGACTTTGAATCCAGTGATCCGAGTTCAAATCTCGGTAGAACCTTCCTATTTTTTGTGCTGAATTATTCACATGGCCAACCAATAATCTCATAATCTGCTGTTTATCCGGTGTACAAATGACAGGAAAATCGGAAGTCTACAATAATTACGCTGTATAGGGTTCTATGGTGTAATGGTTAGCACTCATGACTCTGAATCCTGTGATCTGACTTCAAATCTCAGTAGGACATACCTTGATTTTGCAGTGACACACTCCTCCCCTGTCAACTTTAAAATAGTCGTGTGTGAAAGAAACAAATGGGTGGGAGTCAATAAGCACTCTTGTTACGCACAAATGGCTAGCCTACGGTAAATGCATACTATGAGTTCCTGGTAAGTTTTTTAATTGAAAACTTGCAGCCCCACAAAGAACTGAAAATGTTTCATATTTTGTTCACACTCATCACATCATTCGTGTTGGAAATATGTGGATTTCCAAGTGGATGCATGGTAGGGTAGCCCAGTTGATACCGTTTCTGGCCAGAAAATATTTTATCTGTTTTTCCGGTGAACCAAGGACAGTAAAATCTGAACCCGTCACAGAGTATTGAGTACAGGGTTCTATGCTGTAAAGGTTATCACTGAGGACTCTGCATCCTACAATCCGAGTTTAAATCTTGAACGATCCTACCAAGTCAATTAATTTGCATCGTGGAACTTGAATATAGCTGTCCAAATATTGTTGTCAGTTGAAAGTATTTGCAACACGTGAAGGAACGACAGTCCGCTGTTGCTAATTTAAACGCAGATTTTTTTTTTTTCAATTTCCATGTGGATTTAGAATATGGTTCTATGATGTAATGGTTAGCACTCTGGACTTTGAATCCAGTGATCCGAGTTCAAATCTCGGTAGAACCTTCCTTTTTTTTTGTGCTGAATTATTCACATGGCCAACCAATAATCTCATAATCTGCTGTTTATCCGGTGTACAAATGACAGGGAAATCGGAAGTCTACAATAATTGCTCTGTATAGGGTTCTATGGTGTAATGGTTAGCACTCAGGACTCTGAATCCTGCGATCCGAGTTCAAATCTCGGTAGGACCTACCTTGGTTTTGCAGTGACACACTCCTCCCCTGTCAACTTTAAAATAGTCGTGTGTGAAAGAAACAAATGGGTGGGAGTCAATAAGCACTCTTGTTACGCACGAATGGCTAGCCAACGTTAAATGCATACTATGAGTTGTTGGTACGTTTTTTAATTGAAAACTTGCAGCAACCACAAAGAACTGAAAATGTTTCATATTTTGTTCACACTCATCACATAATTCGTGTTGGAAATATGTGGATTTCCAAGTGGATGCATGGTAGGGTAGCCCAGTTGATACCGTTTCTGGCCAGAAAATATTTTATCTGTTTTTCCGGTGAACCAAGGACAGTAAAATCTGAACCCGTCACAGAGTATTGAGTACAGGGTTCTATGCTGTAAAGGTTATCACTCAGGACTCTGAATCCTACAATCCGAGTTTAAATCTTGGACGATCCTACCATGTCAATTAATTTGCCTGGTGGAACTCGAATATAGCTGTCCAAATATTGTTGTCAGTTGAAAGTATTTGCAACACGTGAAGGAACGACAGTCCGTTGTTGCTAATGAAACGCAGAGTTTTTTTTTTTAAATTTCAATGTGGATTTAGAATGTGGTTCTATGGTTTAATGGTTAGCACTCTGGACTTTGAATCCAGTGATCCGAGTTCAAATCTCGGTAGAACCTTCCTATTTTTTGTGCTGAATTATTCACATGGCCAACCAATAATCTCATAATCTGCTGTTTATCCGGTGTACAAATGACAGGAAAATCGGAAGTCTACAATAATCACTCTGTATAGGGTTCTATGGTGTAATGGTTAGCACTCAGGACTCTGAATCCTGCGATCCGAGTTCAAATCTCGGTAGGACCTACCTTGATTTTGCAGTGACACACTCCTCCCCTGTCAACTTTAAAATAGTTGTGTGTGAAAGAAACAAATGGGTGGGAGTCAATAAGCACTCTTGTTACGCACGAATGGCTATCCAACGATAAATGCATACTATGAGTTGTTGGTAAGTTTTTTAATTGAAAACTTGCAGCCCCACAAAGAACTGAAAATGTTTCATATTTTGTTCACATTCATCACATCATTCGTGTTGGAAATATGTGGATTTCCAAGTGGATGCATGGTAGGGTAGCCCAGTTGATACCGTTTCTGGCCAGAAAATATTTTGTCTGTTTTTCCGGTGAACCAAGGACAGTAAAATCTGAACCCGTCACAGAGTATTGAGTACAGGGTTATATGCTGTAAAGGTTATCACTCAGGACTCTGAATCCTACAATCCGAGTTTAAATCTTGGACGATCCTACCATGTCAATTAATTTGCCTCGTGGAACTAGAATATAGCTGTCCAAATATTGTTGTCAGTTGAAAGTATTTGCAACACGTGAAGGAACGACAGTCCGTTGTTGCTAATGAAACGCAGAGTTTTTTTTTTTTTAATTTCCATGTGGATTTAGAATGTGGTTCTATGGTTTAATGGTTAGCACTCTGGACTTTGAATCCAGTGATCCGAGTTCAAATCTCGGTAGAACCTTCCTATTTTTTGTGCTGAATTATTCACATGGCCAACCAATAATCTCATAATCTGCTGTTTATCCGGTGTACAAATGACAGGAAAATCGGAAGTCTACAATAATCACTCTGTATAGGGTTCTATGGTGTAATGGTTAGCACTCAGGACTCTGAATCCTGCGATCCGAGTTCAAATCTCGGTAGGACCTACCTTGATTTTGCAGTGACACACTCCTCCCCTGTCAACTTTAAAATAGTTGTGTGTGAAAGAAACAAATGGGTGGGAGTCAATAAGCACTCTTGTTACGCACGAATGGCTATCCAACGATAAATGCATACTATGAGTTGTTGGTAAGTTTTTTAATTGAAAACTTGCAGCCCCACAAAGAACTGAAAATGTTTCATATTTTGTTCACATTCATCACATCATTCGTGTTGGAAATATGTGGATTTCCAAGTGGATGCATGGTAGGGTAGCCCAGTTGATACCGTTTCTGGCCAGAAAATATTTTGTCTGTTTTTCCGGTGAACCAAGGACAGTAAAATCTGAACCCGTCACAGAGTATTGAGTACAGGGTTCTATGCTGTAAAGGTTATCACTCAGGACTCTGAATCCTACAATCCGAGTTTAAATCTTGGACGATCCTACCATGTCAATTAATTTGCCTGGTAGAACTCGAATATAGCTGTCCAAATATTGTTGTCAGTTGAAAGTATTTGCAACACGTGAAGGAACGACAGTCCGTTGTTGCTAATGAAACGCAGAGTTTTTTTTTTTTAATTTCCATGTGGATTTAGAATGTGGTTCTATGGTTTAATGGTTAGCACTCTGGACTTTGAATCCAGTGATCCGAGTTCAAATCTCGGTAGAACCTTCCTATTTTTTGTGCTGAATTATTCACATGGCCAACCAATAATCTCATAATCTGCTGTTTATCCGGTGTACAAATGACAGGAAAATCGGAAGTCTACAATAATCACTCTGTATAGGGTTCTATGGTGTAATGGTTAGCACTCAGGACTCTGAATCCTGCGATCCGAGTTCAAATCTCGGTAGGACCTACCTTGATTTTGCAGTGACACACTCCTCCCCTGTCAACTTTAAAATAGTTGTGTGTGAAAGAAACAAATGGGTGGGAGTCAATAAGCACTCTTGTTACGCACGAATGGCTATCCAACGATAAATGCATACTATGAGTTGTTGGTACGTTTTTTAATTGAAAACTTGCAGCAACCACAAAGAACTGAAAATGTTTCATATTTTGTTCACACTCATCACATAATTCGTGTTGGAAATATGTGGATTTCCAAGTGGATGCATGGTAGGGTAGCCCAGTTGATACCGTTTCTGGCCAGAAAATATTTTATCTGTTTTTCCGGTGAACCAAGGACAGTAAAATCTGAACCCGTCACAGAGTATTGAGTACAGGGTTCTATGCTGTAAAGGTTATCACTCAGGACTCTGAATCCTACAATCCGAGTTTAAATCTTGGACGATCCTACCATGTCAATTAATTTGCCTCGTGGAACTAGAATATAGATATAAATAATAGTGATCCGAGTTCAAATCTCGGTAGAACCTTCGGTAGAAGGTAGAAGTCTACTATGAGTTCCTGGTAAGTTTTTTAATTGAAAACTGTTGCTAATTAAACGCAGAATTCTTTTTTTTTCAATTTCCATGTGGATTTAGAATATGGTTCTATGGTGTAATGGTTAGCACTCTGGACTTTGAATCCAGTGATCCGAGTTCAAATCTCGGTAGAACCTTCCTATTTTTTGTGCTGAATTATTCACATGGCCAAACAATAATCTCATAATCTGCTGTTTATCCGGTGTACAAATGACAGGAAAATCGGAAGTCTACAATAATTACTCTGTATAGGGTTCTATGGTGTAATGGTTAGCACTCAGGACTCTGAATCCTGCGATCCGAGTTCAAATCTCGGTAGGACCTACCTTTATTTTGCAGTGACACACTCGGTTCTATGCTGTAAAGGATATCACTCAGGACTCTGAATCCTGTGATCCGAGTTCAAATCTCGGTAGGACCTACCTTGATTTTGCAGTGACACACTCCTCCCATGTCAACTTTAAAACAGTTTTGCGTGAAAGAAACAAGTGGGTGGGAGTCGATAAGCACTCTTGTTACGCACGAATGGCTAGCCTACGGTAAATGCATACTATGAGTGCCTGGTAGTTGATACCGTTTCTGGCCAGACAATATTTTATCTGTTTTTCCGGTGAACCAAGGACAGTAAAATCTGAACCCGTCACAGAGTATTGAGTACAGGGTTCTATGCTGTAAAGGTTATCACTCAGGACTCTGAATCCGAAAATCCGAGTTTAAATCTTGGACGATCCTACCATGTCAATTAATTTGCCTCGTGGAACTAGAATATAGCTGTCCAAATATTGTTGTCAGTTGAAAGTATTTGCAACACGTGAAGGAACGACAGTCCACTGTTGCTAATTAAACACAGATTTTTTTTTTTTCAATTTCCATGTGGATTTAGAATATGGTTCTATGGTGTAATGGTTAGCACTCTGGACTTTGAATCCAGTGATCCGAGTTCAAATCTCGGTAGAACCTTCCTATTTTTTGTGCTGAATTATTCACATGGCCAAACAATAATCTCATAATCTGCTGTTTATCCGGTGTACAAATGACAGGAAAATCGGAAGTCTACAATAATTACTCTGTATAGGGTTCTATGGTGTAATGGTTAGCACTCAGGACTCTGAATCCTGCGATCCGAGTTCAAATCTCGGTAGGACCTACCTTTATTTTGCAGTGACACACTCGGTTCTATGCTGTAAAGGATATCACTCAGGACTCTGAATCCTGTGATCAGAGTTCAAATCTCGGTAGGACCTACCTTGATTTTGCAGTGACACACTCCTCCCATGTCAACTTTAAAACAGTTTTGCGTGAAAGAAACAAGTGGGTGGGAGTCGATAAGCACTCTTGTTACGCACGAATGGCTAGCCTACGGTAAATGCATACTATGAGTGCCTGGTAGTTGATACCGTTTCTGGCCAGACAATATTTTATCTGTTTTTCCGGTGAACCAAGGACAGTAAAATCTGAACCCGTCACAGAGTATTGAGTACAGGGTTCTATGCTGTAAAGGTTATCACTCAGGACTCTGAATCCGAAAATCCGAGTTTAAATCTTGGACGATCCTACCATGTCAATTAATTTGCCTCGTGGAACTAGAATATAGCTGTCCAAATATTGTTGTCAGTTGAAAGTATTTGCAACACGTGAAGGAACGACAGTCCACTGTTGCTAATTAAACACAGATTTTTTTTTTTTCAATTTCCATGTGGATTTAGAATATGGTTCTATGGTGTAATGGTTAGCACTCTGGACTTTGAATCCAGTGATCCGAGTTCAAATCTCAGTAGAACCTTCCTATTTTTTGTGCTGAATTATTCACATGGCCAACCAATAATCTCATAATCTGCTGTTTATCCGGTGTACAAATGACAGGAAAATCGGAAGTCTACAATAATTACTCTGTATAGGGTTCTATGGTGTAATGGTTAGCACTCAGGACTCTGAATCCTGCGATCCGAGTTCAAATCTCGGTAGGACCTACCTTGATTTTGCAGTGAAACACTCCTCCCTTGTCAACTTTAAAATAGTTGTGCGTGAAAGAAACAAGTGGGTGGGAGTCGATAAGCACTCTTGTTACGCACGAATGGCTAGCCTACAGTAAATGCATACTATGAGTGCCTGGTAGTTGATACCGTTTCTGGCCAGACAATATTTGATCTGTTTTTCCGGTGAACCAAGGACAGTAAAATCTGAACACGTCACAGAGTATTGAGTACAGGGTTCTATGCTGTAAAGGTTATCACTCAGGACTCTGAATCCGA
>NW_027257937.1:192500-200000 GCF_045791955.1 Oncorhynchus clarkii lewisi | reverse complement strand
TGTTGGAAATATGTGGATTTCCAAGTGGATGCATGGTAGGGTAGCCCAGTTGATACCGTTTCTGGCCAGAAAATATTTTATCTGTTTTTCCGGTGAACCAAGGACAGTAAAATCTGAACCCGTCACAGAGTATTGAGTACCGGGTTCTATGCTGTAAAGGTTATCACTCAGGACTCTGAATCCTACAATCCGAGTTTAAATCTTGGACGATCCTACCATGTCAATTAATTTGCCTCGTGGAACTAGAATATAGCTGTCCAAATATTGTTGTCAGTTAAAAGTATTTGCAACACGTTAAGGAACGACAGTCCGCTGTTGCTAATTAAACGCAGAATTTTTTTTTTTCAATTTCCATGTCGATTTAGAATATGGTTCTATGGTGTAATGGTTAGCACTCTGGACTTTGAATCCAGTGATCCGAGTTCAAATCTCGGTAGAACCTTCCTATTTTTTGTGCTGAATTATTCACATGGCCAACCAATAATCTCATAATCTGCTGTTTATCCGGTGTACAAATGACAGGAAAATCGGAAGTCTACAATAATTACTCTGTATAGGGTTCTATGGTGTAATGGTTAGCACTCAGGACTCTGAATCCTACAATCCGAGTTCAAATCTCGGTAGGACCTACCTTGATTTTGCAGTGAAACACTTGTCAACACTTGTCAACTTTAAAATAGTTGTGCGTGAAAGAAACAAGTGGGTGGGAGTCGATAAGCACTCTTGTTACGCACGAATGGCTAGCCTACAGTAAATGCATACTATGAGTGCCTGGTAGTTGATACCGTTTCTGGCCAGACAATATTTGATCTGTTTTTCCGGTGAACCAAGGACAGTAAAATCTGAACACGTCACAGAGTATTGAGTACAGGGTTCTATGCTGTAAAGGTTATCACTCAGGACTCTGAATCCGAAAATCCGAGTTTAAATCTTGGACGATCCTAGAATGTCAATTAATTTGCCTCGTGGAACTAGAATATAGCTGTCCAAATATTGTTGGCAGTTGAAAGTATTTGCAACACGTGAAGGAACGACAGTCCGCTGTTGCTAATTAAACGCAGAATTATTTTTTTTTCAATTTCCATGTGGCTTTAGAATATGGTTCTATGGTGTAATGGTTAGCACTCTGGACTTTGAATCCAGTAATCCGAGTTCAAATCTCGGTAGAACCTACCTATTTTTTGTGCTGAATTATTCACATGGCCAACCAATAATCTCATAATCTGCTGTTTATCCGTGTGAACCCGTCACAGAGTATTGAGTACAGGGTTCTATGCTGTAAAGGATATCACTCAGGACTCTTTAAATCTTGGACGATCCTACCATGTCAATTAATTTGCCTCGTGGAACTAGAATATAGCTGTCCAAATATTGTTGTCAGTTGAAAGTATTTGCAACACGTGAAGGAACGACAGTCCACTGTTGCTAATTAAACACAGATATTTTTTTTTTCAATTTCCATGTGGATTTAGAATATGGTTCTATGGTGTAATGGTTAGCACTCTGGACTTTGAATCCAGTGATCCGAGTTTAAATCTCGGTAGAACCTTCCTATTTTTTGTGCTGAATTATTCACATGACCAAACAATAATCTCATAATCTGCTGTTTATCCGGTGTACAAATGACAGGAAAATCGGAAGTCTACAATAATTACTCTGTATAGGGTTGTATGGTGTAATGGTTAGCACTCAGGACTCTGAATCCTGCGATCCGAGTTCAAATCTCGGTAGGACCTACCTTGATTTTGCAGTGACACACTCCTCCCTTGTCAACTTTAAAATAGTTGTGCGTGAAAGAAACAAGTGGGTGGGAGTCGATAAGCACTCTTGTTACGCACAAATGGCTAGCCTACAGTAAATGCATACTATGAGTGCCTGGTAGTTGATACCGTTTCTGGCCAGACAATATTTGATCTGTTTTTCCGGTGAACCAAGGACAGTAAAATCTGAACACGTCACAGAGTATTGAGTACAGGGTTCTATGCTGTAAAGGTTATCACTCAGGACTCTGAATCCGAAAATCCGAGTTTAAATCTTGGACGATCCTAGAATGTCAATTAATTTGCCTCGTGGAACTAGAATATAGCTGTCCAAATATTGTTGGCAGTTGAAAGTATTTGCAACACGTGAAGGAACGACAGTCCGCTGTTGCTAATTAAACGCAGAATTATTTTTTTTTCAATTTCCATTTGGCTTTAGAATATGGTTCTATGGTGTAATGGTTAGCACTCTGGACTTTAAATCCAGTAATCCGAGTTCAAATCTCGGTAGAACATTCCTATTTTTTGTGCTGAATTATTCACATGGCCAACCAATAATCTCATAATCTGCTGTTTATCCGTGTGAACCCGTCACAGAGTATTGAGTACAGGGTTCTATGCTGTAAAGCAGGGGTGTCAAAGTCAAATGGACGGAGGGCCAAATAAAAAAATCAGCTACAAGACGAGGGCCGGACTGTTCGAATGTTCATTGAAAAATTTTTAAATGACGCATATAGTCTAGTGAACCTAATTGAACCTACTGAAAACCTAACAAATATATTACAATATGATCAGATAAATAAAGCAATATTTTCTTATGGCTCTGTCAGTAATCTTTAATTTTCAACAGACACAAAAGACAAATTTCCTTTATATAAATATCCCCATAACATGAACATTAAATGAAAGAAACCGGTATTCAAGGCACCATCAGTAGACTATATTTTCTATTTTAGCAAAAGTGGGCTAAATTTACTTCAAAGAAAAAACAATAATAGCAATTTTCTATCATCCACTCAACTGAAATATTTTTAAAATATAATTGGATTGAAATACAAAAAAATAAAGTGCAAAAATCTATTAATCAAAAACAACACTTTGTTTAAGGAGAAGTAACATGCAGTGAAAACAAATATTAAATTTTAACTTTTAAACTTGAACTGAGTAAAAACTCTAAATATGTGATTGCACAGTAATGTTCACTTGTTTGAGGTTGAGGGTGATACTTGGTGGTGTCCCATCTTTTCCACAAGTTCATCAATGTTCGGGGTAAGGCTCTGAGCTGAAGAAATCCTCAGAATTGAGTGGAGGTGTTCAGCAGTAAGTCGACTTCTGTGTGATGTTTTGTTCAGGTTCATCAAAGAAAACAGTTGTTCACACAGGTATGTGCTGCCAAACATAGACAACGTTTGAGCAGCCTGGATGCGCAGCTGGGGCATTGTGCCGGGGAGGAAACGGGCGAACTCCGCAGCACCCACTGCCGCATATTTTGCCCTCAGTGCATCATTGCATTGGAGGTCAATCAACTCCATTTGGAGGTTTGGTGGTGAGCTTTCCACGTCAACAGCAAATGGGTTACCGAGCAGTTCCAACCTGCTTTTTTGTGCTTCAAAGTCAGCAAATCGGCGTCGAAAGTCAGCGGCAAGCATACCTATTTTATCAGCCAACTGTGTGCTCGGGAACGCACTGGTAGAGAGCTTCTCTTTCATGGTCTGGCAGCTGGGAAAGTGGCTCAAATTTTCTTTCCGCATCTGCGTCTCCCACAGAGTCAGTTTGGTTTTAAATGCCTTCACTGTACTGTACATATCAGAGATGACACGATCCCGACCCTGCAGCTGCAAGTTTATTGCATTCAGATGACTCGTAATGTCACACAGAAAAGCCATTTCACACAGAAACATTTCGTCTCGGAGTTGTGTTGTGTCTTTCCCTTTGCTGTCCAAGAACAGACAAATCTCCTCACGAAGCTCGAAACATCTTTGAAGCACCTTTCCCTGGCTTAGCCATCGCACCTCTGTGTGATAAGGCAAATCACCATGCTCCGTTTCTAACTCCGTCAGAAATGCCTTGAACTGGCGGTGATTCAAACCTTTGGCTCTGATAAAGTTAACTGTGCGCGTGATGATGCTCATTACATGCAACCTTCCTATTTTTTGTGCTGAATTATTCACATGGCCAACCAATAATCTCATAATCTGCTGTTTATCCGGTGTACAAATGACATGAAAATCGGAAGTCTACAGTAATTACTCTGTATAGGGTTCTATGGTGTAATGGTTAGCACTCAGGACTCTGAATCCTGCGATCCGAGTTCAAATCTCGGTAGGACCTACCTTGATTTTGCAGTGACACACTCCTCCCTTGTCAACTTTAAAATAGTTGTGCGTGAAAGAAACAAGTGGGTGGGAGTCGATAAGCACGAATGGCTAGCCTAGGGTAAATGCATACTATGAGTGCCTGGTACTTAGCACTCAGGACTCTGAATCCTACGGTAAATGCATACTATGAGTGCCTGGTAGTTGATACCGTTTCTGGCCAGACAATATTTTATCTGTTTTTCCGGTGAACCAAGGACAGTAAAATCTGAACCCGTCACAGAGTATTGAGTACAGGGTTCTATGCTGTAAAGGTTATCACTCAGGACTCTGAATCCGAAAATCCGAGTTTAAATCTTGGACGATCCTACCATGTCAATTAATTTGCCTCGTGGAACTAGAATATAGCTGTCCAAATATTGTTGTCAGTTGAAAGTATTTGCAACACGTGAAGGAACGACAGCCCACTGTTGCTAATTAAACACAGATTTTTTTTTTTCAATTTCCATGTGGATTTAGAATATGGTTCTATGGTGTAATGGTTAGCACTCTGGACTTTGAATCCAGTGATCCGAGTTTAAATCTCGGTAGAACCTTCCTATTTTTTGTGCTGAATTATTCACATGGCCAAACAATAATCTCATAATCTGCTGTTTATCCGGTGTACAAATGACAGGAAAATCGGAAGTCTACAATAATTACTCTGTATAGGGTTCTATGGTGTAAAGGTTAGCACTCAGGACTCTGAATCCTGCGATCTGAGTTCAAATCTCGGTAGGACATACCTTGATTTTGCAGTGACACACTCCTCCCATGTCAACTTTAAAATAGTTTTGCGTGAAAGAAACAAGTGGGTGGGAGTCGATAAGCACTCTTGTTACGCACGAATGGCTAGCCTACGGTAAATGCATACTATGAGTGCCTGGTAGTTGATACCGTTTCTGGCCAGACAATATTTTATCTGTTTTTCCGGTGAACCAAGGACAGTAAAATCTGAACCCGTCACAGAGTATTGAGTACAGGGTTCTATGCTGTAAAGGTTATCACTCAGGACTCTGAATCCGAAAATCCGAGTTTAAATCTTGGACGATCCTACCATGTCAATTAATTTGCCTCGTGGAACTAGAATATAGCTGTCCAAATATTGTTGTCAGTTGAAAGTATTTGCAACACGTGAAGGAACGACAGTCCGCTGTTGCTAATTAAACGCAGAATTTTTTTTTTTCAATTTCCATGTGGATTTAGAATATGGTTCTATGGTGTAATGGTTAGCACTCTGGACTTTGAATCCAGTGATCCGAGTTTAAATCTCGGTAGAACCTTCCTATTTTTTGTGCTGAATTATTCACATGACCAAACAATAATCTCATAATCTGCTGTTTATCCGGTGTACAAATGACAGGAAAATCGGAAGTCTACAATAATTACTCTGTATAGGGTTCTATGGTGTAAAGGTTATCACTCAGGACTCTGAATCCGAAAATCCGAGTTTAAATCTTGGACGATCCTACCATGTCAATTAATTTGCCTCGTGGAACTAGAATATAGCTGTCCAAATATTGTTGTCAGTTGAAAGTATTTGCAACACGTGAAGGAACGACAGTCCGCTGTTGCTAATTAAACGCAGAATTTTTTTTTTTCAATTTCCATGTGGATTTAGAATATGGTTCTATGGTGTAATGGTTAGCACTCTGGACTTTGAATCCAGTGATCCGAGTTTAAATCTCGGTAGAACCTTCCTATTTTTTGTGCTGAATTATTCACATGACCAAACAATAATCTCATAATCTGCTGTTTATCCGGTGTACAAATGACAGGAAAATCGGAAGTCTACAATAATTACTCTGTATAGGGTTCTATGGTGTAATGGTTAGCACTCAGGACTCTGAATCCTGTGATCCGAGTTCAAATCTCGGTAGGACCTACCTTGATTTTGCAGTGACACACTCCTCCCTTGTCAACTTTAAAATAGTTGTGCTTGAAAGAAACAAGTGGGTGGGAGTCGATAAGCACTCTTGTTACGCACGAATGGCTAGCCTACGGTAAATGCATACTATGAGTTCCTGGTAGTTGATACCGTTTCTGGCCAGACAATATTTGATCTGTTTTTCCGGTGAACCAAGGACAGTAAAATCTGAACCCGTCACAGAGTATTGAGTACAGGGTTCTATGCTGTAAAGGATATCACTCAGGACTCTGAATCCTACAATCCGAGTTTAAATCTTGGACGATCCTACCATGTCAATTAATTTGCCTCGTGGAACTAGAATATAGCTGTCCAAATATTGTTGTCAGTTGAAAGTATTTGCAACACGTGAAGGAACGACAGTCCACTGTTGCTAATTAAACACAGATTTTTTTTTTTTCAATTTCCATGTGGATTTAGAATATGGTTCTATGGTGTAATGGTTAGCACTCTGGACTTTGAATCCAGTGATCCGAGTTCAAATTTCGGTAGAACCTTACTATTTTTTGTGCTGAATTATTCACATGGCCAACCAATAATCTCATAATCTGCTGTTTATCTGGTTTACAAATGACATGAAAATCAGAAGTCTACAATAATTACTCTATATAGGGTTCTATGGTGTAATGGTTAGCACTCAGGACTCTGAATCCTGCGATCCGAGTTCAAATCTCGGTAGGACCTAACCTTTATTTTTCAGTGACACACTCCTCCTCTGTCAACTTTAAAATAGTCGTGTGTGAAAGAAACAAATGGGTGGGAGTCAATAAGCACTCTTGTTACGCACGAATGGCTAGCCAACGTTAAATGCATACTATGAGTTCCTGGTAAGTTTTTTAATTGAAAACTTGCAGCAACCACAAAGAACTGAAAATGTTTCATATTTTGTTCACACTCATCACATCATTCGTGTTGGAAATATGTGGATTTCCAAGTGGATGCATGGTAGGGTAGCCCAGTTGATACCGTTTCTGGCCAGAAAATATTTTATCTGTTTTTCCGGTGAACCAAGGACAGTAAAATCTGAACCCGTCACAGAGTATTGAGTTCAGGGTTCTATGCTGTAAAGGTTATCACTCAGGACTCTGAATCCTACAATCCGAGTTTAAATCTTGGACGATCCTACCATGTCAATTAATTTGCCTCGTGGAACTAGAATATAGCTGTCCAAATATTGTTGTCAGTTGAAAGTATTTGCAACACGTTAAGGAACGACAGTCCGCTGTTGCTAATTAAACGCAGAATTTTTTTTTTTTCAATTTCCATGTGGATTTAGAATATGGTTCTATGGTGTAATGGTTAGCACTCTAGACTTTGAATCCGGTGATCCGAGTTCAAATCTCGGTAGAACCTTCCTATTTTTTGTGCTGAATTATTCACATGGCCAACCAATAATCTCATAATCTGCTGTTTATCCGGTGTACAAATGACAGGAAAATCGGAAGCCTACAATAATTAC